>NW_026126894.1:0-141433 GCF_943737965.1 Phodopus roborovskii | reverse complement strand
TACAGAAGTTTCTAAGTTTGAAGAGGTCCCATTCTTTAATTGTTGCTCTCAGTGTCTGTGCTCCTGGGAGTTATGTTCAGGAACCGGTCTCCATACTAATTTGTTCAAGGGTACCTCCTACTTTCTCTTCTAAGAGGTTCAGAGTCGCTGCATTGATGTTGAGGGTCTTTGATCCCTTTGGACTTGACTTTTGTATATGGTGACAGACTTCGGTCTATGTTCAGTCTTATAAACACCATCATCCAATTGTACCAAAACCATCTCTTGAAGATGCTTTCCTCATTCCATTATATACTTTTAGCTGTTTTGTTGAAAATCAGGTGCTCATACGAGTGTGGGTTTATATCAGAATTTTAATTCCATTCCATTGGTCTAACTTTTTGTTTTCTTTCTTTTTTTGTGGCAATTCCAGGCAGTTTTCAGGATTATAGCTGTGTATTAGAGCGTACACTCAGGGATGGTCATGTCTCCTGATCACTCCTCCCATTGTATAGTTTTGACTGTTTTGTCAAAAATCAGGTGTTCGAAGGTGTGCGCGTTATTATCAGGTTTTCTATTCAATTCCACTGGTCTACTGCTCTATTTTGTTGCCAATACAAGGCCCTTTTCAGGAGTATTGCACTGTAGTAGATCATAAAGTTGGGAATGGTGATGCCTCCTGAACTCCCTTTATTGTGCAGGATTTTTTTTTTTTTTCCTATCCTGGTTCTCTGGTTTTCCCCATATAAAGTCCATTATTATTATCCTTTCAAGGTTCGTGAAGAACTGTGCTGGGATTTTAATGGGGATGGCACATTATCTATGGATTGATTTCGACAAGATTGACATTTTTACTATGTTCATCCTACCTATCAAAGAGCATGGGAGATCTTTCCATTATCTGCTATCTTCTTGAATTTCTTTCTTTAAAGCCACAAAGTTCTTATTATTAGGTCATTTGCTTATTTGGTAAGCATTACCCAAAGATATTCTATGTTGCTTGTGGTTATTGTAAATGATGATATTTCTCAGATTTCTTTCTCAGCCCCTTTGTTGTCTGAATAAAGTAGGATTACTCATCTTTTTTGAGAATATCTTGTATCCTGCTAGTTTGCTGGAGGTGTTTGTAAGCCTCAGGTGTTCCCTGGTAGAAGATTTTTTTTTTTTTCTTTTTGTTTTTTTTTTTTTTGTTTTTTTGTTTTGTTTTTTTTTTGTTTTGGGTTTTTTTTTTTTTTGGTTTTTTGGTGGGGGGTTCAGTTTTGTAAACAATCATATCATCTGCAAATAGAGAAGGTTTGATTTCTTCATTTCCATTTTGTGTCTCCATGATCTACCTTTGTTTTCTTATTGCTTTAGCTAGTACTTCAAGTACAATATTGGAGATATGGAATGAGATGACAGCCTTGTCTTGTTCTTGATTTTAGAGAAATCCCCTTAAACTTCCCTCCATTCAATTTGATATTGTCTGTTGGTTTACTGAATAGTGCTCTTATTATGTTTAGGTATGTTCCTGTTACCACTGATCGCTCCAAGGCATTTTCGTGAAAGTTTGTTGATTTTTGCTGAAGGCTTTTTCAGAATCTAAGGAGATTTTCGGGTATTTTTCTTTTTCAGTTTTTTTTTATAAGGTGGATCACCTTGATAGATTTTAGAATGTTAAACAACCCCTGCAAACCAGTGATGAAGCCTACTTGGTCATGGTGGGTGATTTCTGTGATGTATGCTTGGATTTGGTTTGCCAGTATTTTATTGAGTATTTTTGCAACAATATTCATTAGGGATATTGGCCTGTAGTTTTTATTCCTACTTGTGTCTTTGTGTGGCCTGGATACCAAGGTGATTGTGGCCTCCAAAAAAAAGTGTTTGGCAATGAATTTTCTGTTTCAATTGTGTGGAACAATTTGGGGAGTATGAGATTTAGATCTTCCTTGATTTTCCAGTAGAATTCTGGACTGAAGCCATCTGGCCCTGGTCTTTTTTTTGTCTCTCTCCCCCTCCTCTCTCTCTCTCTCTCTCTCTCTCTCTCTCTCTCTCTCTCTCTCTCTCTCTGTGTGTGTGTGTGTGTGTGTGTGTGTGTGTGTGTGTGTGTGGTGGAAGTCTTTTGATTACTGCTTCTCCTTCGTTAGGGGTTTATAGGTCTATTGAAGTTGTTTGTCTGTTATTGATTTTATTTTGGTGATAATTTTCAAGAAATTTGTTCATTTCCTTTGCATTCTCAAGTTTTGTGGAGTACAGGTTTTCAAGGTATGACCTGAATATTGTCTGGAGCTCACAGAGGTCACACCTTTAATCCCAGCCCTAGAGAGGTATAAAAGGTAGAAGCAGGGGATTGAGGAGTCAGTCTCAGAATTGTCCAGCCCCCTCCAAGGAGAGGAAGGTTTCTGAAACTTGGTGAGAGTTTGTGGAGACAGGATTAGCGCTTCCTTCCTGACATAAAGGTAAGAGGTAGTGGCTTGGCTTTCTCTGGGTCTGCTATGTATCTTGCTGCACTCAACATTATTGGCAGCACATGGGAGTTAGAGGAAGTCAGATCTCTGTGAGTTGTAGGGTAGCATAGCACGGTCTTAGAGCTAGTACCAGGAATGTAGGGTGTGACCACTGACAAACAAACACTGTCTCAAAAAAATACAATTGATTTTGTAATTTTCAACACGATCAAACTCAGTTCAATCTCTGTCCTGAAAGTAGATGTAATTAACACGAACATGTCTCGTTTCGTTATTCTTCCACTGAGATTGGAAGGTTACTGAAGCCCTGGTTAGATTCCAGTGGTCATGGCAATGGTTACATAAAATGGAAAGCTGATTAAAGACTATAAAACTAATTATTTAACAATACAGAGACAGATGCTTAGAGTTTGAGATGACTTGGAGAATGGGTTTTTACTGTTACCATAGATTCAATCTGTTTCCTGATGGGAGATCCAATCAAACTGGTCACATACAAGCTATACCACTAAGCTCAGGTAGGAGGATTAATGAGATTTCCATGTCAACTCAGAATGAAAAAAGAGTTTAGATAGGGCTGAGCTTCATTGATCCAATGAATATGGAAATCTTACAAATGTCTACATGTCATCATGAGAGTAAATCCCAGAATTGAAAATTGGGGGAGAAGTTTTGTTTGCTTGTTTGTTTTGTTTTGTTAATTTTTTGTTTTTTCAAGACACGGTTTCTGTGTATTGCATTGCATTCTGTACTGGAATTCAATCTGTAGAACAGGCTTCTCTTGAACTCACAGAGATCTGCCTGCCTCTGTGCCCCAAGTGCCAGGACTAAAGGTGTGAGAAACCAATGCCTGTGCATGGACTAGTGTTAGAGTTAACCTGAGTCTTTGGTACAATCTGGTCTCCCCCACACACACACCTTTCCCACATCTGATTCTCTCAAGCCACAGCTGTGAAAGCTCAAGTATGATTGGGTGGGGATATGCTCAATTATCCAATCAGATGGCAGAATATTGCTGATGGTGGCGATTTGAATGGAAGGTGTAAGAGGATATGGGCATATAAGGGTTATCCTGGCCAGGTTAAACAGAGTTGTTTGGATCCTCAAGTCACTAACACAACTGCTGGGATTGGAACACCTCTTATGTGTGTGCTGATCAGGGTAGCCATTCAAGCCCATCAGGACATACAACCTTACCAAGGATCTCCAGTCCCTCGGGCCATCTTAGCAACCTTGGTTTTGTTATTATGTTTGGTTTTGCTATTTGAAGCTGAAAATCTCATTTAGCCCCGGTTAGCCTAGAACCCCACATGCAGCTTAGTGTTATGAGAGTATTATGAGATTTGCTGACTCAGAAGAAGTGTCGACCTAGGTGAGTCAGAAAGTGTGACATGGAGGGGAAGAGTGTGGATGGAGAGAAGTGACTACAGAGTTCAGAATGTGGGTCGAGTTGAATCAGAGCTGTCTTGGAGAAGTGAATAAATGAAAAGAGACAGTGGTGCATGGAGCACAGGTGCTAACCTGCTGTGCCCTTTAAGAGAATGATGAGGTTGCGATATTCAGGGGTTAAGACACACTGAGCAAGTAACGACCAACAACTCCAATCTGGCTTAAAAGGATTTAATTCAATGTGAATATGGACTTGTTAACTGAAGATGAAGAAAATTCTGTAGAAGCCCACAGATGGCCATGAGTCTCAGCGAAGCATCAAGTTGACAAATTGTCAGTACTCAAACTCCTAAAGAGTGGTCTGGGGCTCATCTTGGCTGCAGGTCTAAAATATTAGAAATGACAGTGACTGTCTCCATTTCACATATTCTCCCAACAACCCCCACTGATTGAATGCAAAGTAAACTTGGCTGTGGGATTTTTAACTTTGATCTTGTGGATCAAGAAAGACATTTGAAGATGATTTCCCACAAAAGAGTCTAGCTCTTGTTTACTTTTCCACTCTCTCATTGCCCAGGGTTGTAGTATTCTGGGGAGCAGTGTTTTTGATTAGCAGAATAACGGGGAGATTTGTTGCCATGGTGGCTCATGTCCACGAGCATGAGGCCTTTGAGGGACCTATGCCTATGAGAAGTCAGACAATGTGTAATAGGAAATATGGGTTTTCCAACATTTCTAGACTAGTGACCAAAGCCCGGCAGGGTTTACGCCATGAAGGGGCAGAGAGTCCTGCTGAAAGTGACTTGTCTGAAAGGATTAATTCCTCTGAATATTCCCATAGCACCTGTCTGTGTGAAGGTCAAGATGAGTTCGCCATTGACACTCCAGATGCTGGCAAGAAGTAGTCTGCTCAAAAATGAAGCCTTGGCTATCTCTGCTCTGAATAAACTACCCATGGAGCTCTTCCCACCGCTATTCAAAGATGCCTTTAAGGGGAAACAAACCAAGATCCTAAGTGCTATGGTGGCAGCCTGGCCTTTCAGATGCCTTCCCTTGGGAGCCCTGATGAAGTTTCCTGACCTGGAGATCTTGAAGGAAGTGCTGGCTGGCCTTGATTTGCTGATTCAGCAGAAGGATCGACCTAGGTGAGTCAGAAAGTGTGACATGGAGGGGAAGAGTGTGGATGGAGAGAAGTGACTACAGAGTTCAGAATGTGGGTCGAGTTGAATCAGAGCTGTCTTAGAGAAGTGAATAAATGAAAAGAGACAGTGGTGCATGGAGCCCACTGCTGAGAGATGTAGTCAACACACAATGAGTCTACCTCGGCCTCTGTAGCCAGGCCCTAGAAAGGAAACTTTTGAGTCTTGGTTTCCAGGATGCATTCAAGGGAAGTGGATGTGTGAGGTGAAAGCCGATTATACATTGGCAGTCCTGCCATTTGTATCCCCTTCTTGTTTGACCAACAGGAATTGCAAATTAGAGGTGCTTGACTTTCGGGATGCCCATCATAACTTCTGGAACGTGTGGGCTGGAACAGAGGATGGTGTCTGCTCTCCAGATGTCGTCCTAGAGACCCAACCAGTGGTGCACCATCCCGAAAGACAGGGAAAAGAGGTTGTGACTGTGATGATGAACCTTTCCCTCCATTCCAGACATCTCTGTGAATACCTGGAATATTTCCACTGCTGGGCCCAGCAGAGAAAAGATGTGCTGCAGGTGATCTGTGAAAAGCTGGAGTTTGGGGCCCGCCCTGTCTATAACCCCCTAGAGCTGCTGGAGGTATTTGCACCATGCAGTATACGGGAACTGGAAGTGAATGTTCGCTGGGACCTGAGGACCCTTGCAAAGTTTGCCCCTGGCCTGGGCCAGATGAAAAACCTTCAGAAACTCCTTCTTCATGAAGTCTTCACACCCTTGCGTTGGTTGTGGAACCAAGAGATGAAACGACGGTGTTTTCGACAGATCGTTTCTCAGTTCTCCCAACTCAACAAGCTCCAGCATCTCTGTTTGAATCGTGTCTTCCTCCTGAATGCAAGACTGGACCAAGTGCTCAGGTAAGGAAGGATAGAGAGCTTGTTTCACAGGCCAGAGAAGAGCCTTTCCGTGTTACATGAAACATCAGTGTACACCTGGGGCTTGCCAGCCACTGGTGACTACACAAGGAAATGACCTCTGAATGATTGCTCTAGTAGTCTTTCTGCTCTTCTTGCCACCATCACCGAGAAACGGTCTTTGAAACCTGATCTACAGAGGAGAGGGTGTTTTAAGTCACATGTTGCCCCTTGTCAGCACTGTCCTCAGAACTGTATGCACAGTTTACTTCGCTCTCTGATTTTCCAAGGGACAGGGGCTCTCTGAGCACAGGTAGTGTCTAAGTCAATGGAAAATTACTGAGAGTGAAGTTATTAGGGTGGGTCACAGGGAAGACCTCTCAGTAGTACAGAGGCTGTGCTAGGAGGTGGGACTCATGAGGACCAATGTTAGCACACACAGAGAAGGCTCTGAGTTGACACCAGGTTTTCTTTCTTGGCTTCCTGCTGGCCCCATTTGTCATCTGATGAGGCTTTGAGTTTGACAGCGCAGAGGAACCTGGGTTGGGGGCCCTAAGCAGTCACATGATTTTGCCTGTGCTGTTACTTCTCCATCTGAGAGCATTCTCGAATTGACCTCCACCAAGATCTCAGAACGACATTAGGGCACACTAACCACTGCTCACTTGAAGTTGGTGCCCTTTATCTACCACTATTAAACTTACTGAGATAATCTGCCTTGTCTTTCTGTAGGAACTTGGAGAGTCCCTTAGAGACCCTAGCAATCACTCGCTGCTCACTATCAGAATCAGACATGAGTTACCTGTCCCAGTGCCCAAGCGTCCATCGACTCACACATCTGGACCTGAGTGGTGTCACCTTTTTAAATTTAAGTCATCCACTTCTGGGAAGACTGCTAGAGAGATTGACAGCTACCCTGCAGACATTAAAATTGAAGGGTTGTATGCTCATGGACTTCCAAATGGATGTCATCCTCCCTGCCCTGAGCCAGTGTACCCAGCTGGTGGAGGGGAATTTGATGAAGAACTTCCTGTCTTTGACCAGCCTTAAGAAGCTGCTTCAGCACACTGCCCACCTGACACAGCTCACCTTGGAGATGTATCCTGCCCCTGGTGAAGTGTATGATGACTTTGGTGATGTCCTGCCAGACAGATTTGTCCAATGTTGTTCTGAGCTCTTGGACACTCTTAGCGCAATAAGACAGCCAAAGGAGGTCTACTTTGTGAGTAAGAAGTGTCTAGATTGCAGGCGATTCTGTGTCTATCACCAAGAGGCCTCCCTATGTTCATGTTGGGAATAAAGGATGAGAGATTACTGCTGGCCTGAGAAAGGAAATCAAGGACTCCAGTGACTCTTTAGAGAGACACAGAGCTTGTCTATTCAAGGTGTTTTGGATATACTTGTAGACAATGTCATACCAAGGAATCAGAGGAGAGAGAGAGAGAAGCTTTGACATGGACAATCAGGGCCTGCTCAACTGCTCAGGGCCAACGGTGAAGACCCAACCTCAGATAGGAAAAGGGATATGAGAACACTGTGGACTGACCCCACCACAGTCAGTGTGTGAGAGTTCAGATACACAGGGGAGGGGATAAAGACAGAGCATAGTACAAAGAGCACCATGGACTGGATGAAATGTGTTCCATGTCTCTGCCTCCACCTTTTCTTTGCCTGACTTACATAAAGATTTGTAATATGTGCACATATATTTCCTTTTTGAAGAGTAACATTGACTGTAGAATGAACTGTTGTTGAGAGCACGGTCCTCTCCCTTTTCAACTGAGATCTGTCTTTCTGTGGTTACGAGAGGCATTTAAGCTGGATATTACTTGCCTCGCCCACCATCCGTAACGTTACAGTTTCCAATAAGCTCAATAAAAAATGCTTTTGCATGAGAGAGTGTGTTGCACACTTTTAATTTACTAAGGTTTTCCCTTGACAATCCCAGACTTGTGCACTGCGCTCACTGTGTTTGCATACTCTTGTGTCTCTTTGTCTCTACACCTTCTGCGTCTTAGAACTTTCAGGCAGATGCCAACCTAACATGTCACACTCTTGGGATTTTTATACCTCAGCTTATTGTAATCTCATCATAAAGTCCGAGATAAACTCTTGGAATGATGGATGACTCAGCGAATGAGGGTGCTTCATAACTTCTCTGGGGACCAGTGTTTGATCTTAGCGGGCAGAAACACGTGGACCTCTTTCCGGATATCTGACATTCGTTTCTGGTTTCTGGAAGCGCTTGCTGTTATCTCCATATACATACACACATACCACACACATGCCCTTCAAAAGACATTTTCTTAAAGATAAGTAAAGTTAAAGTATGGAAAAACACAAATGAATTTATAGTATTAAACAGGAATCCAGTCTAGAGGTGGATATCCCCACAGGGTTTAACCCATCAAAGTATGAAAAAGATAATAGCAAGTAGACTGATGATGCCCATGTGGGAATCTCCATAGATTCCCACATAGACAGTTGCGGTAAACGGTCCCTATGTGTTTCTGCAGCCTGGCCTTGTCCTCCCTGCCTGCATCTTGATTCGAGTCGGCTCAGTGTTTAGTTGTGGGTGTTTGCTTATGCTTCCATCAGGTACTAGATGAGGGCTCCATGGTGTTGGATAAATTAGTTGTTGATCTCATTATCAGGGAAGGGCATTTATGGTAGCCTTTGCTACAAATTTTTAACTGGGGTCATTCTCGTAGGTATTTGGACATTTCTTTAGGTTCAGTTTTCTCTTCAATCCTATAATGGCTCCCCTTTTTATGGTCTCTCTCTTTCTCTTGCTCTCTCTTTTCTCTCTTCTATTCCTCTGTTGACTCAGTCTTCCTAATCACACGTGGTTTCCCCTCCTCCCCTTCTATTTCTCCTAGTCCCCACCACACTAACGGCTCCCCAATCCCCTTGTGCTCTGGAGAATTTTTTGTTTCCACCTTCATTGAGGGACCTTATATGAATCTCATAGATGTTCCTTGTGTATCAGTTTCTCTGGTGTTGTTAATTATAAGCTGGTGATCCTTTGCTCTATGTCTAAAATCCATATGGGAGCAAGTACATAGCATGACCTTCTTTTTGTGCCTGTGTTACTTCTTTCAGGATGGTTTCTTCAAGTTCCATCCAGTTGCCTGAGAATTTCAAGATTCCATTTTGTCCCCCCAACAGAGTAGTATTCCAGAGGAAAAGATTATGGTAGAGCCATTCATTGTATTTTTTCCATTCTAGAAATTAGAAAATTGAAGCATAGAAAACAGTTTTAAAATACTCATCAATGTACATGACAGCATTTGATTCACCTAATCAAGGCATAGCCAAATCTCTGGAAGTTTACCTACAGCTTTTACTGGTTACCAAATATGAGATTACCTAATGATCAGAGAACATAATATGTGCAGAAACAGTTCAAAGGCTTCTGTTTATGGATGCTCTCTCTCCTAACAAGAAAAACTACGGAACATAGGATAACAAGACTCACAATCATTCATGAAAAGATGAGTTTTCCATTGTTAACTTCCTTCAGGAAGGTGATAATCCATTTGTTAGAGTAGATTTAGGGAATATTTGATTTCAGTCCATCTCTCTTGAGACAGCCGTCCAACATTAAATATGTGATATCTTCTAAAAACCATGCATACACAATGACAGTTCAGTATTTAAACATTTTCTACTCAACTCTGTGATTAAATAAGGGATGAACATGTGAGTTTCCTACAATCATGTTGGAGTGAAGTGAGAGTCAACGGTGTCGAGTATGGCAGACCATTTGATTGTCTGATTATGTTGTTATTTGATTATTAAATTAGGACATTAGATAATCCATGATCAGTGGATTGTGGTTCCAAGATGTGGGAGGCAATTATTATAGACCATCTAAATATAAATTATGTAGTTAAAATATTTAAATTAATCATGATAGCATCGTTCATGAGTCTGGTTTGGAGCCACATTAGGGAAGTGGATGATGTTACATGAACTCATTATTTGATTATTTAATTTTATAAAACAATGATTATATCATCCATGACACCTGGAATTTGGTGCCACAGATCATCTCATTACATAATTAAAGTATTTAAATTTACAATTCGTGTTAAAACCCAAGTTAATGTAAATATTTGTAAAGTTATGTAAACCAAAAATCCTCCATTCTATGAATAGACCTGTAAAGCTCCCTCTTGTGGCGTTAATTTGCAATATAATCACATTTTATGATTAATTTTTTCAATTGATGATGATGAAATCCCTCACGACAGGAGT
The DNA here is from genome assembly GCF_943737965.1 of Phodopus roborovskii. Classification (NCBI taxonomy): domain Eukaryota; kingdom Metazoa; phylum Chordata; class Mammalia; order Rodentia; family Cricetidae; genus Phodopus; species Phodopus roborovskii. The sequence goes on along the minus strand of NW_026126894.1, from coordinate 131,307 downwards.
GTGGCCAAGATTCTCTGCCAGTTAAATGCTACATCACCTCTTTATTGTGACAGTTAGCTATTACTGACTTATGTAATACTTTAAATTAATTGAACGACAGACAATGCCATCACTGACTACGATTAGGGTGCAAATATCTGTCAGGGAAAGGTTAGGAAAGTTTTAGACATAGGCAGAGCATTTTCTGAATGATCTATGCTTTTCCCAGTGTACTAGGGATGCTGGATGATTGGGTCCAGAAGATTGCACGGTGCCCCACGAAAAGTACAAAATCTTCACCAAGCCCAGCTTGGTGGTCTGGGTGTTGACTCCCTGCTCTTCCTCCTCATATTCACATCGGTTGTGATCTACGAACAGAAGAAGTAGTGGCACAAGGATGTCCTCATTATAAGATACATTGCATCAATTGATGAGGATGACATTCTTCATGACTGGAATCTAGCCATGCTTCCCTGACAGCTAAATCCTACATCTCCTCTTTATTGTGTCAGTTAGGTATTACTGACTTATTTTATTCTTTATATTATTTAAGCGACAGACAATGCCATCACCGACTACGATTAGGGTGCAAATATCTGTCATGGACAAGGACAGGAAAGTTGTAGACATGAGCAGAACATTTTCTGAACGATCTATGCATCTCCCAGAGTACTAGGGATGCTAGATGATTTAGTCCAGAATATTGCATAGTGCCCTCCGAGAAGTACAAGGACCTTACCACGGCCAGTATGATGGTCTGGGTTTTGACTAGCTGCTCATACTCCACATCTTCACATCTTTTGTGATCTACGATGCAAAGTAGTGGCACAAGGAGGTCAGCACCATTCCCGAGACTGGCAAAAAGATGACAACCTACAACACGAAGACCATCTCTCTCTCTGCAATGCTGGTGATGCCCCTGCTGCAGCCAACTTTTCAGCTGATATCAATATTTTGGCTACTACTGCTTTGGCAGGAATGGGCCCATTATCTCAGGTCTTGCCCCACTAAAACAGAGATTCAGGCACTGGTGAAGATATCATGCCAACAGTATTCTTCAGGCAAGACAGTTTGATTATCTGACGATTAACTAATGGAATTTTAAAAAAACGTGATGGCAGCATAAATTTTCATATCTGGAAAGTCAGCCCAGGATTTGATGATACAAAAAAGTTCAACAACTTATGTATTTAAAGATGTAATTATTAAATTGTTTCATCATATAATCTGTGAACCTTGAAGATTGGTGCCACCTGGTGTGACTCAAGTGTGACAGACGATCTAACAGATTATTTCATTTTTAAAATCTGTCTTTTTCTACTCCAGGAACAGTGGAGTCTGGATCTAACTTGATGGTGTATAATTGTCTCTTGTGATTTCATTATTTATTTATTTATTTAAATCAATGATGATATCGTTTTGCTATCTCTCTAGAGGTGAATTATGAGAAATTATCTCTTTATTCTATCATTGTTTTTGTACAAATCTCTGATTAAGAACTCAATGACACTTCAGGATTGAGCAATCTTGTAGGCTTCACGTATAAAACACCATCCACTTGTTTAATGTTTATTCATTGAATTATCAAAATCCGTCATTATGTATTCAGTGTTCACTGCAGTTTTGAGCTTCCTTAGGGGAGTCCTTCGTGCCAGAACATCACATCATCTAATAGTACACTTACTTATTTACCTGTTAAACTAGAAAATAAAAAATAATAATTCATCATTTAATTAATGTATTTAAATTACAGGTAATGTTATGGACCCTAAGACATTTTTGGAGTCAGATTTTGTGAGTTGATGATGTAACATCATCTCATTACTTCACCATTTAGCTCTGTAAATAGATCATTACATCAGGGATAGTTTTAAGACTTTGGTGCCACCTCGTCAGTGTTAATTTAAAACGTCAGCTAATTAATTATCAACTTAATTTTTTAAAAACATCATTATTCCAGGAAGAGATCAGTCTGACTACTCCATGTGGGATTTAATTATGCACCACCATGTCATTATTCAATCATTTTTCATTATATATTAATTATTTAAATCGATGAAGATATTGTTATTCATGACTGGAGTCTGGCCATTCCTCCCTGGGAGTTAATCGTGTCGCATTATTTAATTATATAAGTTATACTTCCTTGACAATCACTGGAGTTTGGTTCCATCTTATGAAAGTTAAGTAAGCAGGACTATCCAATTATTAACTCGTTTGTTTGTGTAAGTAATGATGGTGTCATCCCTAATTTGGCTTCTGTCAGAATGACACAGCAGGAGATCGGTACCAGAAGAAGTGCCCGGAGAAGGAGGGACACTGCGTTATCCTGTGATTACTGATTACGTAATCGTAGAATTTTTTTTTTATAATCGAATGATTACACGAAGTAAAAAAAAACTATATTGCTTCGTATCGTCAGTTTCTGAGAGCCTGCAACCGAACTGACAATTGAAGGACACAGTCACCACCGATTTTAAACAATGGAATAACTGAATAATCGCCTGATCAGGGAATCTCATCTAATGAACACTGTTGGGCTGATAACATGACACACCACCAACAATATATCACTCTAAATAACCATATTAGAAAGCAGGGTACAGGACTTAATAGAGACATACCAATTGAGGAATCAAAAATGACCAAAAGGCACATTAGACAGTGCTCAAAATCCTTAGTCATCAGCAAAAGGCAAATATAAACAACTCTGAGAAACCAAGAGATCAAGCTCCGCTAAAGGTAAGAAAATGAAGTGGAGTTTATTTTATTTTCAATAAAGAGAAGAGGGTTATGGTAGAGGCAATTTGTTTTATTGTTTCCATTTTAGAAATTAGGAAACTGAAGCAAAGAAAACAGTTTTAAAATGTACTTGAATGGCATAATGATGCTTTTGTTTTCATAATTATGTCATCATAGGCATGTCGTTGCTTGAGAATCTGGTAAATATGTAGAACTGAAATGAAAGAGCCCTGCTTTGTTTTTGTGAGAAAATCAGTGTGGCTGTAATGTTAGTTGATCAGTGGGTATGCTACTTTTAGCATGAGGGAGCAGCACTAGGATGTGACAAAATGTTGGCTAATGAATGTGGCCTGGAGACCCTGCCTGCATACAGTATCGTGGTGTCATGGGCCAAGGACCAGAGAGCAGCTTTGAGAAAGTGTTATCATGGGACATTACAGTCTCCCAAGATAACTATCTACAAAAACTTTTCATGGACAGCATTTGATTCGCCGAACCAAATCACAGCCAAATATCTGGAAGTTTGCCTACAGGTCTTACTGGTTACCAAATTCAAGATTACATAATTATCGGAGAACATAGTTTGTGGAGAAACAGTTCAAAGGCTTCTGTTTATGGACACTCTCTCTCCTAAGAAGGAAAACTATGGAACACAAGATAATAAGACTCACAATTATTTATCAAAAGGTGTTTATTCCATTGTTAAATTCCTTCAGGAAGGTGATAATCCATTTGTTAGAGTAGACTTAGGGATTATTGGATCGCATTCCATCTCTTTTGAGGCAGCTGCCCAACATTAAATATGTGATATCTTGTAAAAACCTTGCATACTCAATGACATTTCAGCATTTAAACATTTTACTAATCAACTCTGCGATTAAATAAGCTATGAACCTGGGAGTTTCACATAATCATGTGGGAGTCAACTGAGAGTCAATTGTGTCGAGTATGGCAGACCATTTCATCCTCTGATTATGTTGTTATTTGATTATTAAAATGGGACATTAGATAATCCATGATCAGTGGATTGTGGTGACGTGATGTGGGAGGCAATTATTATAGACCATCTAAATAGCAATTATGTAGTCAAAATATTTAAATAATCATGACAGCATTGTTCACAAATCTGGTTTGGAGACACCTGAGGGAAGTGGATGATGTTACTTGAACTCATTATTTGATTATTTAATAATATAAAACAATGATTATATCATTCATGACACCTAGAATCTGGTGCCACAGATCATCTAATTACATAATTAACATATTTAAATTGACAATTAGTGATAATACCCAAGATCATGTAAATATGTGTGTAAGTATGTAAACCAAAATCCTCCATTCCATGAAGAGTCCTGTAAAGCTCCCTCTTGTGGCATTAATGTGCAATATCATCACATTTTATGATTCATAGACTCAATTGATGATGATGACATTCTTCATGACTGGAGTCCTGGCCATACTTCCTTGCAACCTGTTGTATTTTTTCCATTCTGGAATTGAGAAAATTGAAGTATAAAAAATAGGTGGAAATCCTCATCAATGTACATGAATGGCATAATGATTGTTTCGTTTTCATGCTTATATTACTACAGCCATGTTGTAGCTTAAAAGACTCGTAAATATTGTGTAATTCAAAAAAAAAAAAAAAAACAAAAAACAAAAAACAGGGCCTTGCTTTGTTTTTGTTTTTGTGAGAAAATCAGTGAGGCTAAGTTTAGTCCATGGGTGGGCATGGTAATTTTAGCATGTAGAAGGTGCTCTAGAATGTGACAGAATGTTGGATCATAAATATTGCCTGGAAACCCTGCTTGCATTCTATATCCTGGTGTCATCGGCCAAGGACCAGAGAGCAGCTTCGATAAAGTGTTATCATGGCACACTACAATCTCCCAACAACACTATCCCCTAAACTTTTAATGACAACATGTGATTTGCCTCAGTAAGTCATTGCCATTTCACTGGAAGTTTGCTGACAGCTTTTCCTGGTTACCCAATTCAAGATTACCTAATATAAGAGAACATAGTCCGTGGAGAAACAGTTCAAAAACTTCTGTTTATCAATGGCCTCTCTCTCCTAAGAAGTAATATAATGTTTTAAATGATAATAAGACTCACAGTTATTCATCAAAATGTGACTTTTCCATTGTCAACTTCCTTTAGGAAGGTGATAATCCATTTGTTAGAGTAGACTTAGGGATGATTGGATTGCAGTCCATCTCTTTTGAGGCAGAGTTGTTCCCGAGTCTGGTTTGGAGCTACTTTAGGGACGTTAATGATGTTACATCAACTCATTGTTTGATGGTTTAGTTATATAAAACAATGATTATATCATCCATGACACCTGGAGATTGTTACCACCTAGCGGGGTCAAGTGTGGCAGATCATCTAATTACAAAACTAATGTATTTAAATTGACAAATCCTGTTAATACCCAAGATAATGTAAAGATTTGTATATTTATGTAAACCAATAATCCTCTAATCCATGAAGAGTCCTGTAAAGCTCCCTCTTCTGGAGTTATAATGCAATATCATCATATTTTATGACTGTTTGAATTCATGAAGATGACATCTCTCATGACTGGAGTCTGGCCAGTCTTTCCTTCCAGTTAAAGGCTACATCACCTCTTTATAGTGACAGTTATCTATTACTGACTTATTTAATTATTTAAATCTTTTAATCGATGGACAATGACATCATTGATTCTGTTTAGAGTTAAATTGCTATCAGGGACAAGGATAGGAAGGTTGTAGACATGGACACAGCAGTTTCTGGATGACCTATGAATGACCCAGAGTACTAGGGATACTGCTGTGCCAGATGTGGGCCCATCATCTCAGGTCCTCCCGCACCACAACAGAGATTCAGGAGCTGGTGATAATGTCAGGCCAACAGAGTTCATCAGGGAAGACACTACGATTATCTCTTTGTTAACTTATGGAATTTTAAAAATCAGTGAAGACAGCATACTTTATCATGTCCGGCACGCCTCCCAGGAATTGATGAGACAAAAAAGTTCAATGACTTACACCTTTAAATATGTAATTATTAAATCGTTTCCTCATATAATCTGTGAACCCTGAAGTTTGGTGCCACCTTGTGTGACTCAGTTGTGACAGACGATCTAACTATCTGATTATTACATTATTCAAATCTGCCTTTTTCTACTCCAGGAAGAGTGGAGTCTGGATTCACCTCTTTGGTGTTAATTGTCCATTGTGGTGATTTCATTATTTAGTTATGTATTTATTTTAGTGAATGGTGATAGCATTTTGTTCACTCTCTAGGGGTGAATTATGAGTAATTATCTCATTATTCATTCAATTTTTGTTCAAATCTATGATCAAAAACTCAATTTTCTCTTCAGTTTTGTGCTATCTTGTAGGAGTCATGTATAAAACACCATTCAATAGTTTGATTTTTATTCATTTAATTATCTAAGTATTACTTCCTTGACAATCACTGGACTCTGGTTCCATCTTATGGAAATTAAGTATGAAGGACTATCCAATCAGTTACTTTTTTGATTACATATGTAATGATGGTGTCATCCATTGTGGTTTTGGCTGCTGTGTGATTGACACAGCAGGAGTTTGATACCAGATCCAGTGCCCAGCGAATGAGGGACTGATTTCTGATTTCGTAATAATAGATTTTGAAGGATCGAATGTTTAACCGATTTAAAAAAATGCATTGTTTCGTACCATGAGTTTCTGAGATCTTGCAACAGAAGTGACCCATGAGGGACACAGGCAACACCGATTTTACAAATGGAATAATTTTATAAACTCATTAACAGAGAATCTTATCTAATGAACTCTGTTGGGCTGATAACATGACACACCACCAACTCTAAATAATTCTAAATAACCATATGAGAAAGTGGGGTACAGGACTTAATAGAGAATTTTCAATTCAGGAATCAGAAATGACTGAAAGAAACATAAGACATTGCGCAAAATTCTTAGTCATCAGCCAAATTCAAATCAAAACAACCATGAGAAACCATGTGATCAAGCTGTCCTAAAGGTAAGAGAATGAAAAGAATATATATATATATATATATATATATATATATATATATATATAATTTGTAGCTCCCTTGCTACCATCTCTTCCACGAATCGGTCGAAGGCCTAGAGTTTGAAATAAAGACAAGACAGTGGGTCATTCGTTCAATGCAATGTCAGAATGCCAAATACTGAATGCCATTTATTGAGGGGCAAGAATGGGCTTAATTACTGACTTACTGCACAGTGGAAAACTACAGTAAATTTAGGCTTAGCTCCTCACTATGAGGTGTGTGTTTTCATGAGGTATGTATTGTCATGAGGTATGTGTTGTCACAAGTTGTCTTTTGTCAAGGAGTGTGTCGTCTCGAGGTTTGTTATCAAAACGGGAAGAGTACCAACAACAGCCATGGTGCAATGAATTCCCTCCAACAGCTTCAGGCTTCCTCAAGTTGCTTTGGGTCTTACAGTTCTCCCTTTCTTTTGATATAAACTAACACCTGCCTCATTTGGAGGAAGATGTCAGCATAATTACTTACCCATCATTGGAGAGGTCACCCAGGCCCGTAACCTTCCTGTCTTAGGTGGGATATTTGTCCCCTCTGCCTTACTGTCCCTGATGAATAGTTTGTTAGCCTCATGTGGGCAGAGGCATTTTACCTCGAGCCAAAGACAGTATCTGTCTTGTTAGAAAGTTGGCCTGGGCCTGTTTTGTGCTGTGGCAAAGTAGACCAAATGCAAGAGCTACAAACCCACAATGATCTGCTCACAAGGTGAAGTCCTTGTAAAAGGCCTTCTGCATTGGCAAGTGAAATTCATGGTTCATAGATGTTAATGATCTGCATGGCTAAAGCATGTGTATAACTGAAAAACTCATCACTCCAGGATTGCTGGAGAAAAATGATGAATTAACACAGATATGTGTGAAAGACAGAAGAAGAAGCCATATGAGTTTCTCACAAAAATTCAAGTGTTCCTATAGGAGATTAGTTTGTATATTTAGTTTAAAAATGCCAATTTGTACTAAATAATAAAGTTTGCTTTGGGTAGATAAGGCTTAAGCCAAATCACCTGATAGTTGATCCACTGTGCTTGCAGTATTTACTGATTGGGAGAGGGCTATGGTAGAAACTGTAGTTTCAGGGGTAAAGGCAGCACTGGTAGCCATGATCCCAGAATCTCCTTTCCTCTCTGCTGCACACATGGGTACATCCCCAAGACAGCTGTTACAGTCGGCAGACCTGCTGAGAACAATTGAAACTTCCTCCAAAATTATTAGCATTGTTTACAACAATAAGAATGGAACCAGAATACAGTGCCTGAGATGAAGGTGAAATTCTTGTCCTTTGGATAAAAGTGTAATTTTATAGCCTCTGGATTCAAACTATAATTAGTGGTTAGGATAAAAGGCCACATATAGCTACTAAGATCCACAGGCATCAGGGTGGGTAGATTCTTGAAGACCCATCGGACCTACTTTCTTGCTGTTACAATCATCATCCTTCCTCATATGGCGAATCAGCTGCTCAGGCACCCAAACAGAGTTATCTGTGTGTTGTGGAAAGACACAAACTGACCCTTGGGCCCATACTAGAACTGGGTTGGGGCCACACCATTTTCCAGTAGTGACATTCTTCCACATAACTGAGCTATAGTCAGATGACTGAGGGTGCCAATGCCAGTCAGCTGCAGATCGAGCAGCACCATGCATAGTTAAAAAATTTAAAATATAGAGGACCAGAGAAATGTGATTATGAGGAGACCATGTAAACTCCCCCTTTTTTTGTTCTATGAAGATAAGCTTTAATTGTGCGATGTGCACGCTCTACCATGGCCTGACCCTGAGGCTTATAAGGGATGCCTGTCTTATGTGAGATTAAATTTTTTTTTTTTTGCAAAAAAGAATTAAAACCCTCACTAGTATAAGCAGGGTCATTATCAGTTTTTAATTGTCTGGGCATTTCCATATAAGCAAAGGCTTGTAAACAATGGCTCTTAACATCCTTAAGCCTATCTCCAGTATGAGTAGAGGCAAATATGAGATGAGAATGGATATCCACAGATACATGTACAAATTGTAGTTGGCCAAAGGAAGGAACATGAGTAACATCCATCTGCCAGATAATATTAGCCATGATACCACGAGGGTTAACTACAAGGTGTGGAACAGGTAAGAACTCTGCACATAGGGGACAATCCATACTGTGTAATCAGATTTCCAGATACTAAGAATGGGAACAGGCTGCACAGCTCTAGACCCTAGGGTAAATTTTCCAGCCTACAGACTTTTCCAACTCTTTTGATAATTAAATTTTTACATAAAACAGACTGAGGTTCACTTTGGAGGAATTTACCCAATTCTCTTCCTTGTACATAACCTTGGTCAAACAGCATAATTTTCACAGGCTCAAACTGACTGTGAATCCAGGGCTCAGATGGCTACTATGGTGAGACAGCCAGATTTTGAATCCGGGCTAAGCAAAATAGAAAGTCTCTTTCAAATACAAATTAAAAAACATAATGAGGGTAAGAGGCTAAGTAAAACATACTTGCTCCCCCCCCCCAGAACTTAATAGGTAAAGGCAGAATTATCAGGCCTGCAAGGTCCTCTTTTGCTAATAGAGAGTGCAAATGAGTGTTCACTATAAGAAATCTTGTGTATGAAAGGAAAACATCCACAGAAAGACACAAACATTGCAAAAACAAACAAACAAACAAATCATAACCGTATCATTTTTGATACCTATAGTTAGTCACTAGAATTTAGCAAACAGTAACCTACATACTTTGCAAAAATAAAAATATTTCAAATTGGTGAGTATTTTCTGACTGAAAAAGTAAAGCTGCAAGGGCATCTTTAAACACAAAGGCATATGTAAGATACATACACACTCCCGTAGAGGAAAATCCTCTAAAACATTGAAGAAAAAAATGAAACCCAACCATGACATGCATATGATTAGTGTCATCCTGTTCAACATGTTCACCTTACAACTGGGTAGTGGGGTACCCCTAATAATGATCCAGCAATCCCAGCTACAACAGAGATTGAAACAGTTAAGTAGGCCACTTTATACCCAGGAGTTCCAGATCGGCCATGGCATCAACAAAAGAAGTAAATGAAAAATTAAAATTCAGGTCAGCATTTTTGATATCAGTCAGGCAAAGAGTTGAATCCTCCTACTAACAATTGACTTTTAACAAAGACAGATATAATGGAGAAATATGTTGCCCCACATTACAGCTAAACCACCACTATGTAAATTCAGTAATGTCTACTCAGTTATCTTTGGGTACCAGTAGGGTGGATATCTCATGACAATGGGGAAAGAGATGGAATCAAACAAAAAAAGAGATAAAGAGAAACAGACACATAGACAGGTGACAGGAGAGAATGGGGAGACAGGAGCACAAAGAGATGAGAGGGGAGAGAGCAGAAATAGTAGCAAGAGAACAAAGAACCTGAAAGAGAGAAGAGGGAGGGAGTGTAAGTGGGCAAAATCTGTCTTTATAGTGGTCTTGGTTGCTGTGGTCACACTAGTATTCGTGGAACTCTAGGCTGAGCAGAGAAAATTCTACAGTGCACTCTCTCATGTAACAGAGTCATGCTACCATAATGCCTGAGTCTTGCAGGTTGATTAGAGGCTAACAAGCTGTTGCATCTAGTAAACAAACATGGCCATTGATTTTTCCAAGAAGTAATGACACCAAGTCAAACACCAGAGTGGCTGCAAAGTAGGTATGAGCTTAATTCCTAAACTGCCAGCAGCAACTGCTGTGTCAGGAGCTCATTCCATCTTCTGTGTCTCCTGGTGCTAACAGTGAGAGAGATGCAAGCTGAAACCAATCATCTGACTCAGCAGCTCATTCCTACATTATGGAGGACAGAGACAAAGAGCTTCAGAGAATTGTCTGGGAGTATATTTCAGAGAGTAGTGGTGGAAAGTAATTGGAGGCAGGTAGGCACCTCCAAAGGTGTAAGCTTTTTAGAGCAGGAGAGATTGAGTGACTAATTGAAAGCAGTGAGAAAATCAATTGAAACAATGGAAACACTCTCTCATATCTGGAGGGCTGGACTATTTGATTGGGGTGAAATGTGAGATCAAAGAATCCAGGGACGAACAAGAATACTGTATTAGTTCTGCTGTGTGGGCAGGAGCACAAGAGCAAAACCTCCCTGTGCACTTAAAAGTCCTGTTTAGTGGCAAGGAAAAGTGTAACCCAGAGTTTCTGATGCAATGCTTCAATAATACTGAAATAATGAATCCATACTTAATCAGAGCATAACTGTCCTGGGTTTCCTTGGAGAATAGGAAACAAGGAATCAGGTGATGGATCTAAAAGTGGATGCCTTTGCATCTGCTCCACATCCTGGTCGAGACTCTAATGGCAGCTTTTTAAGGGCAGAGTCTGAACTGAGGTGAATTCAGATGAGGGTTTGCATTAGGTACACTGAGGTTGGGGAAAGGAATGGTGCTACCTGCAACTCACTATTATGGCTGAAGCTTCACTCAACCCTCGTTATCCACCTACTCAAGGAACAGATGCCTAAGGTCTCCAGACTTGCAGCTAAGAGAAAACTTCTCAACACACATCTCCTGCTGAGTCTACCAACACCTGAAAACTCCACCCCACATTGTCCCTTGCCAGCAAAAAGAAGCCAGACTCAGACCAAAGCCCCCACACTCAGGGTCTCAGGGTAATTTAGGTGAAAGCCCTGTGGGCTTCTATGTGTATACAAATGGAGGGATTATTTGGTTACCATGTTACAAATCCCACTCTCAAGCAGCTGTGTATCTTCTGCTTGCCTGGTCCTGTCACTTAGGCTGTAAGACCCACTTAGAACCTCTAGTGGACCCACCATTTAGAGGGGAGAGTGTTCTTGTAAATCCAGGTTTTCTGCTCAGATCATCTCATGAAGTTATTTCTTATGTAGTGCCATTGGTTCTGTGTATATGAACAGAAGGAGGAGAATCTTGGGGTACACTTCTCTCGTTCGCAATCTGTCTGTAACTCTCTCACTCTCCCACCATCTATTTCTCATTCCCTTTCCACATTTCTGTCTCTCACTTCTCTCTACTATGTTGCAGATCAATTCAGAAGAGCAGGGACTGCATCCTTCTAAGCTGGAACATCTCCGCAGTTCTTTATTATCATCCGTGTAAGTTATTGCCCAATACTATCTCATATATCATTTGTCTTGGGTCTAGTGAACTTACTAACAGATGATCTCCACATGAATCAATTTTAATTATTAAGACTAAAGTCAATTGCTCTTACTATGTTTAGGTATGTTCCTGTTATCCCTGACCTCTCCAAGACATTTATCATGAAAGGGTGTTGAATTTTGTCGAAGAATTTTCTGCATCTAGGGAGATAATCATATGGTTTTTCTTTTTCTGTTTGTTTAAATGGTGGATCACGTTGATAGATTTTCATATGGTAAACCATCCATGCATTCCAGGGATGAATCCTACTTGGTCATGGTGGATGATTTCTCTGGTGGATGATTTCTCTGATGTATTCTTGAATTCGGTTTGCCAGTATTTTATTGAGTATTTTTGCATCGATGTTCATCAGGGATATTGGTCTGTAGTTTTCTTTCTTAGTTGTGCTTTGTGAGGCTTGGGTACCAAGGCTATTGTGGCCTCATAAAAAGAGTTTGGCAATGAAACAACGTCTGTTTCTATCCTGTGAAACACTTTGAGGAGTAGTGGTAATAGTTCTTCCTTGAATGTCTGGTAGAATTCTGCACTGAATCGAGCTGGCCCTGGATATTTTTTGGTAAAGGACTTGGAGAGGTCAGGTATAACATGAGCATACCTAAACCTAATAAGAGCAATATACAGCAAACCTACTGCCAACATCAAACTGAATGGAGAAAAACTTAAGCCAATTCCTCTAAAATCAGGAACAAGACAAGGCTGCCCTCTCTCTCCATATCTCTTCAATATCGTACTAGAAGTTCTAGCTAATGCTATAAGACAACAAAGGGAAATCAAGGGGATCAAAATTGGAAAGGAAGAAGTCAAACTGTCTCTATTTGCAGATGATATGATAGTTTACATAAGTGACCCAATAAACTCTACCAGAGAGCTCCTACAGCTGATAAACACCTTCAGCAAACTAGCAGAATACAAGATAAACTCAAAAAACTCAGCAGCCCTGCAGAGAAAGAAATCAGAGAAACATCACTCTTTACAATAGCCACAAGACCACAAGCAATATAAACTATCTTGGTATAACGCATACCAAACAAGTAAAAGACTTAATAATAAGAACTTTGTGGCTCTAAAGAAAGAAATTAAAGAAGATAACAGAAAATGAAAAGATCTCCCATGCTTTTGCATAGGTAGGATAAACATAGTTTACCACAGAACACGGCAATCCCCCTCTTAGGCATATACCCAAAGGATTCACATCCATGCAACAAAGACATCTGTTCAACTATGTTCATAGCAGCACTATTTGTTATAGCAAGAACCTGGAAGCAACCTAGATGCCCCTCAAATGAAGATGTGGCACATCTACACAATGGAATACTACTCTGCAGACAAAAAAAATAATGGTATCTTGAAATACTCAGGCAAGTGGATGGCACTTGAAGAAACCATCCTGAATGAGGTAACTAGTCACAAAAAGAGGAACACAGTATGTACTCACTCATATATGGATTTTAGACCTAGATCAAAAGATCACCAGCCTATAATTCACTCCACAAGACGAACTAGGATACAAGGTGTATTCTAAGAGATTCATGTAAAGTCCCTCACAGAACAGGGAAGAGACAAGTCCCCCAAGCTCAGGGGAAGTGGGAGTGGGCAGCGAATGGAGAGAGAAGTAGGAAAAAATGAGGGGGAGGAAAGGAAAACATGTGCAACCAGGAAGATTGAGCCTGGTTAGGAATAGAAGACAGGAAAGATAGATAGATAGATAGAGAGAGAGAGCAGAGACAGAGAGAGAGAACATAAAAGAGGGAGCCAATATTGGTTTGAAGATAAAATTGAACACAAAGAAAGGTCTAGAAAACTACAAGACTGCTGCTAACTAACAATTTGAGCTTCTGTGGAAAAGCTATCATAAATGCCCTTCCCAGAGAGTGAGATCAACAACTAACTTCCCCATGGATCCCTCAACTAATGCCTGTTGGAAAAAGAAGCAAACACCCATACATAAACACTGAACCAAAGTAGAACTCAGATACAGAGGGAGAGGACAAGATCAGGTGGCACAAACACATAGAGACAGCTTACCTGAACAAGGAGGAGCTAACGGGCCACAAGACTGATAGCTGGGAAGCCAGCATGGGACTGTCTTAGGCCCCCCTGGATATGGGTCTCAGCCAGAAGGACTGAGCAGTCTAAAGGACCTCAGACAGTGGAGCCAGGAAGTATTCCTTGACCACAAAAAGACTTTGCAAACACACCCCCCATGGAGGGATAACTGCCATATTCTAGAGACAGGAGAGAAGCCCTAGTCTCTACTTCACATGACCTGTCAGACCTACATGACCCCTTCTGGATGACATTCCCCTACATATGGAATTGTGGAGGGGAGGGTGGTTAGAGTGCATGTGAGAGGGCAGAGAAGGTAAAAGGTAGGGAATGAGGGATGGAGTGAGTGAGGTTGGAAGGGAGGGAGGGAGTGGGAACTGGGATCGACATGTAAAATAATAAATTTAATTAAAAAAATGCTTTGACTCCAATATTTAAGTTGGAGGACAAGTTACTGGCGAAAAGGATTTCTATTTTTTGTTTCCACAGAAAATGAAAAGATGTGGATTCTTTCCAGACTAATGTGGTTTGATCAAGCCAGACCACCTGAAACACATTACCTGGTGATCCTACATTCAAAACAGCTGTACAAAGCAGCCTGACAGACTACAGCCAGGATTTCTGAATCTCCTTCGAATTCCCCATGACAGCGCCCCTTACCAGCAGGAAGTAGTTTGGAAATAACAACACCCAAATTCCCAAATATTGTTTATAAATGTTTGTTTTCATTTAAATGGACTTAGTTATATAAAATAAAAAAAAAAAAAACGTGAAAGAAACAAACCAAGCTAAGGATGGGCATTCATAACTAAGAAAAAAAGAAAAAAAAGACTAAAGTCAAGTATGATATCTAATATGATCACAGAACTATTTACATGATGTAGGTTTCGTCTTCCATGATTTCTTCCCTATCACCTGATATCAAGATGATAAAACAGGATTTAAAATACGTACAAGTTTGGAAATGTGGATGAACAAAATTATGGCAAGTTCATTGCCATGACCTATGTCAGTTTTCTGAGAACATACTGTAGTTCCTCCTACAGGAATACTCAAGGGTGTAACATTCTTGTGAGAAACCATGAACAACCACAAACTAACACACTGACATCACATAATTAAAATTAAATCAAATCTCTAAACAGATTTCCATATTTGAATATTTTTCTCTAATGAGTACTCAATCCTGTAACTATTGTGTTGAGGGTCTTAAAGTCGTCAAAGTTTTCCTGTAACATAAATTATTTCATGTAAAAGAAAGTAAGCATGAAGGATTGGGCTTAGAGATAGCAATCCATCTGAATGAGGTTTTTATGTAAATCAAGTCAAGTGTTACCATGAAACATGGTAACCTTACCAGTGAATAATCAGGACTTTTTTTCCCCATGAATTTGCAAGTGAGAACAAAACAGAGACATTGTAGTGCTTGAACTGATTGTTCACACGTGTCAGATATTTTTCTCTCCAGAAAACTACGGAGGACAATGTGTATTGAATAAAGATCATACCACACCCTTTCTAGGACAACTCCTTCTCATAAGGGTTTTCTTAGGCTCACAAAGATTATTGGGATAAGCAAAGTGCACAGCATTACAACAATGAATACATGTATAGTGTTTTTATGCACTATGATTTTTTTTATTATAAATACTGATGATACATAGAGAGGCTTTACCACATGGGATACATTCAGTATCTTTCAAGTATACATTGTTTTATGACTTACGAGAGTGCTGGGGTAAGCAAAGTCTTTAACACAATCATGGCATCCATAAGGTATCTCTCCAGTATGTGTTCTTATATGACTTAAACACATCATATGTTGTGAAAGCTTTACTACATTGACTACATTCGTAGGGTATCTCTCCAGTATGTGTTTGTTTATGATGTACCAGGTTGTTGTATCATGAAAAAGCTTTACCACATTGATTACATCCACAAGGTTTCTCTCCAGTATGTGTTCTATGATGAGACTGGAGATTACTGGCACATGAAAATGCTCTACCACATTGATTACATATATAGGGTTCCTCTCCAGTATGTGTTCTATGATGAGATTGTTGCGTACTAACTTGTGAAAATGCCCTACCACATTGGTTACATACATAGGGTTTCTCTCCAATATGTTTTCTTTTATGACATACTATATGACTGTATTGTGAAAAACATTTACCACATTGATTATAGTCTTTTGTTTTCCCTCCAGTATATTTTTAATAAGTCTTTTAAGCATAGTATGTCTTGCAAATGTTTTACCACATTGACTACATTCATAGGTGTTTTTTTACCATGTATGCTCTGTCACTGAGAAGAAGGAAATTGTGACATGCAAAGAATTCACCACACTCTAGACTTCTATACGGTTTCTCTCCAGTATGAATTTTTTCAAGACATTGAAGATGCCTGTAACCCACAAAGTTTTTCACACATTCATTATGTATATTCACAGGATTCGCTCCCTTAAGGCTTCTTTGATTCCTGCAAAGTTAATTAGCATATGTAAAACTTTACCACATGCATGAAACTAAAGAAACTTCCTACATGTATAAAATAAAGTTGTAATTTGGCCTGATTGTAAACAAGATTCAGATCTTGAGTTTTACATTCATAATGCTTCTCTAATGTGGTATGGTTTTGTTTTCATTGAAGATACCTGTGGATTCAGAGTAAGAGCTTTATTTCATGGCCCTCAATTATGGCATCTATTTACATAAAATCTCCCAAATAATTGAAAAAACTGAAATGACTCAGTGCTTTGCCATATTTATACCATTTATCAGTTTTTCCATCATTGAAATCATACTACATTGGCTAAATATACCAGTACAAATGGAAGCATTCACACATTCCAACGGTCATATGGATTTACTACAGTGTAAATTGATGGTATCTTGCAGATGACTTAGGAATACTGATAAATTTGAAAGTTGTTTCACACTCAACAAATATCCTCAAAGTGGGGACTACTAAATATCTTTCATTTCTTCTCACTGTCATAAGAGAGGTATGTTGATTCTTTCCACATTCTAAATTCACATGACTTGTATTTAGAGTAAACTAAATACTTTTTTCCCTATATTTTCTAATACAGAATGACTCTGTGTAAACCTAGCTATCCTGAAACTCACTTTGTAGAGTGGGGTGATCACAAACTTAAGGGATCCCCCTTGCTCTTGATCATGAATGTTGCAATTAAAGGTAAGGACCACAACTACACGGCTCTACATATGATATGCTTATGAAACTAAGATAACAAATAAAAGGTTTCCACATAGCATTCACACTTTGACTTTCTTTAAATCAACTTTAAGTATTCTCTGTAACACCTTCTTGACATTCATAAACTGACCCTTTCAATATCCACAGCAAAGTCACAAATAGATAAGAAATGCCTGCTTAACTATAGACTTTTTTTCTTGGGAGGTCTTGGACATATAATTATAACCTATGCAACATGTATACTGTTTAAAATATCTGAATAGAATGAAACTAAATAGACTGGCATATCTACAGAATAGTTATCCGGGTGCTATAATTCAAAGGGTGATATCTGTTAAGACATAGATTCCCTATCATTTTTCACAAATGCCTTGCAAACACAGAAGAGCTATCTTTCACCGAGTTAGAGGGTTTTATGAGAAAATGACAATCATCACTTTAGCTACACTTATTTTCACTGTTGCTCTTCTTAATCTTTTTTAAATTTTTAAGTGTGACTCTTCAATAAGATTTCCAGGATTCATTAAAATATCTGCAAAGCCAAATTTGCATGAATCTGCACATGAATATTTACCTTCTGTGTCTTGTAGAAGTTTGAAAATGATCCTCCATATTATGATTATCCCAAATGTAGCCTGAAATAACAGAAAATATATGATGTAATCTTGCAAATTGTAGAAAATTTCAGTAATATCTTCAATGATCCTTGTTCTGAGTCGTCATCCATTTGCAAGGTCTCAGTGATGGTGCCGACCTCCTAGTGCCAACCCTTCTTCTCATGGTAGATCACAATCACAGAAATGATTGAAAGATGTCATGGTGGTGCATACTTAAATCTCACATGGAGTAGTCAGACTGATCTCTTCCTGGAATAATGAGGAATTTAGAAAATTAAATTGATAATTAATTAGTGGGCCTTTTATATTAACACTGATGAGATGGCACCAAAGTCCTAAACCTATCGCTGATGTAAAGATCTATTTACATAGCTAAATGGTGAAGTAATGAGATGATATTACATCATCAACTACCAAAATCTGACACCAAAAGGGACTTATGGTCCATAAGATTTCCTGTATTTTAAATACATAATTTAAATGATGAATTATTAATTAATTTCCTAGTTTAACAGTTAAAGAACTAAGAGTAGTATTAGATGACGTGACTGTCTGGTACAACGGTCTCCCCTAAGGAGGCTCAAAACTCCAGTGATCACTGAATACATAATGACATATTTTCATAATTAAATTAATAAACATTAAACAAGTGGATGGTGTTTTATGCGTGAAGCCTAAATGACTGCTCAATACTGAAGAGACATTGAGTTCTTAATCATAGATTTGAACAAAAAAATGAATGAATAAAGAGATAGTTTCTCATAATTCAACACTAGAGAGATAACAAAATGATATCAACATAGATTTAAATAAAGGAAGGGAGAAAGAAAGAATGAAATAAGGAAAGAAAGAAAGAAAGAATTCACAAGATACAATTCAACACCCACAAGGTGGATCCCAGACTCCACTCTTCCTGGATTAGAAAAAGACAGATTTGAATAATGAAATAATCATATAGTTAGATCGTCTGTCACACTTAAGTGTGACACAAGGTGGCGCCAAACTTCAGGGATCACAGATTATATA
Source organism: Phodopus roborovskii (assembly GCF_943737965.1). Classification (NCBI taxonomy): domain Eukaryota; kingdom Metazoa; phylum Chordata; class Mammalia; order Rodentia; family Cricetidae; genus Phodopus; species Phodopus roborovskii. The sequence continues at coordinate 112,437 of NW_026126894.1, read as the reverse complement.
ATGAAAGAATTTAATAACTGCATCTTTAAATAAGAAAGCCGTTGACCTTTTTTTGTCTCATCAATTCCTGGGCAGACTTGCCAGGTATGAAAATGTATGCTGTTGTCATGCATTTTTAAAATGCCATCAGTTAATCGACAGATAATCACACTGTCTTTCCTGATGAATTCTGTTGGCCTGACATCATCACAAGCACCTGAATCTCTGTTGTGTTGCGGCAGGACATGAGATAATGGGCCCAATCCTGGCGTAGCAGTAGTAGCCACAATGTTGATAACAGCTGAAAAGATGGCTGCAGCAGGGGCATCACCAGCATAGCTGAGTGAGAGATGTTCTTCCGTGTTCTGAGTCATCATCCTTTTGCCAGGTCTCGGTGATGGTGCCGACCTGCTAGTGCCACTCCTTCTTCTCATGGTAGATCACAACCGATGTGAAGATGTGTAGGAAGAGCAGGTAGTCAACACCCAGACCACTGTGCCGGCCTTGGTGAAGTCCTTGTACTTCTCGGTTGGCACCGTGCAAACTTCTGGACTCAATCATCCAGCATCCCTCGTACTTTGTGAGATGCATAGATCATTCAGAAAATGCTCTGCCCATGTCTACATCTTTCCTAACCTTGTCCCTGACAGATATTTGCACCCTAACCGTAAAGGGTGATGTCATTGTCGGTCGTTTACATAACTTAATGAATTTAATAAGTCAGTAATACCTAACTGTCACAATAAAAAGGTGATGTAGCATTTTACTGGCAGGGAAGCATGGTCAGAATCCAGGCATGAAGGATGTCATCAATTGAAAAAATGAATCCTAAAATATGATGATATTGCACATTAACTCCACAAGAGGGAGCTTTACAGGCCTCTTCATGGAATGGTGGATTGTTGTTTACATTACTATACAATTATTCACATTATCTTGGGGATTAACACAGATTGTCAATTTAAATACTTTAATTATGTAATTAGATGATCTGTGGCACCAGATTCCAAGTGTCATGGACGATATAATCATTGTTTTATATAATTAAATAATCAAATAATGAGTTCATGTAACATCATCCACTTCCCTAAGGTGGCTCCAAACCAGGTCATGAACGATGCTGTCGTGATTAAATTAAATATTTTAACTACATAATTGACATTAAGATGGTATATATTAATTGCCTCCCACATCACCTCACCTCAATCCACTGATCATGGATTATCTAATGTCCTATTTCAATAATCAAATAACAATAAATTCAGAGGATGAAAGGGTCTGCCGTACTCCACACAATTGAGTCTCAGTTGACTCCCACATGATTGTGGGAAACTCCCAGGTTCATCCATTATTTAATCTCAGAGTTGGGTAGTAACATGTTTAAATGCTGAACTGTCATTGTGTATGCAGCATTTTTAAAAGATATCAACTATTTAATGTAGGACTGCTGCCTCAAAAGAGAAGGACTGAAATACAACAATCCCTAAGTCTACTCTAACAAATGGATTATCACCTTCCTGAAGGAAGTCAACAATGGCACACTCACCTTTTGATGAATAATTGTGAGTCTTATTTGTCTTTTGTTCCATAGTGTGACTTCTTAGGAGAGAGAGAATTCATAAACAGAAGACTTTGAACTGTTTCTCCACAGACTACGTTCTCTGATGATTAGGTAATCTTGAATTTGGTAACCAGTAAAATCTGTAGGCACACGTCCAGAGGTGTGGCTAAGACTTGTTTAGGCGAATCAAATGTTGTCATTAAAAGTTTTAGGATATAGTTACCTTGGGAGACTGTAATGTCCCATGATAACACTTTCTCGAAGCTGCTCTCTGGTCCTTGGCCCATGATACCAGGATACAGAATGCAACAGGGTTGCCAGGCAACATTTATGAACCAACATTCTGTCACATTCTAGTGCCCCTCCCACATGCTTAAAGGAGTATACCCACCGATGAGCTAACCTTACAGCCTCACTCAGTTTCTCACAAAAACAAAGCAGGGCCCTTTATTTTGAGTTCTACATATTTACCAGCCTCTCAAGCTACAACTTGCCTGTAGTGACATAAGCATGAAAACGAAAGCATCATTGTGCCATTCAAGTACAATGATGAGTATTTTAAACCTGTTTTCTATGCTTCAATTTTCTAATTTCTAGAATGGAAACAACAGAATTAATCGCCTGTACCATAATGCTTTTCGCTTTATTGAAAATAAAATAAACTCCTCTTCATTCTCTTACCTTTAGAGGAGCTTGATATCATGGTTTCTCAGAGTTGTTTAGATTTGATTTAGGCTGATGATTAAGGATTTTGAGCAGTGTCTTCTGTTTCTTTCAGTCATTATGGATTCCTCAATTGACTGTTCTCTATTAAGTCCTGTACCCTGCTTTCTAATATGGTTATTTAGAGTTATTTATTGTTGGTGGTTTGTCATGTTAACAGCCCGACAGAGTTCATTAGATGATATTCCCTGATCAGGAGATTATTCAGTTATTCCATTTTTAAAATCGGTGGTCACTGTGTCCTTCATGGGCCAGTTCTGTTGCAACCTCTCAGAAACTGATGATGCGAAACAGTACAGTTTTTTTTTTTTTAAATCGTGTACTCATTCGATTGTTAAAAATGTACAATTGCGTAATCAGTAATCACTGTATAAGGCAGTGTCTCCCATTCTCTGCCCACTGCTTCTGGTACTGATCTCCTGCTGTGTCAATGCCACAGCAGCTAAATGACGGATGACACCGTCATTATTTACCCAATTAAATAAGTTAATAATTGGATAATCCTCCATATTTCACTTTCAAAAGATGGAACCAAACTCCAGTGATTGTCAAGGAAGTAGTACTTAGATAATTAAATAATGCCATGTGATTAACTCCCATGGAGGTTTGGCCCAACTCCACTCAAGAAGAACAACACCTTCATCGATTTTAATAATTAATATATAATGAAAAATGATTGAAAAATGACATGGTGGTGCATACTTAAATCCCACATGGAGTAGTCAGACTGATCTCTTACTGGAATAATGATGTTTTTAAAAAATTAAATTGAAAATTATTTAGTGGGCCTTTTATATTAACACTGATGAGATGGCACCAAAGTCGTAAACCTATCGCTGATGTAAAGATCTATTTACATAGCTAAATGATGAAGTAATGGGGTGATATTACATCATCAACTCCCAAAATCTGACTCCAAACAGGAGTTATGGTCCATAACATTACCTGTATTTTTAATACGTAAATTACATGATGAATTATTACTTAATTTCCTAGTTTAACAGTTCAAGAAGTAAGTGTAGTATTAGATTATGTGATGGTCTGCTACAACGGTCTCCCCAAAGGAGGCTCAAAACTCCAGTGATCACTGAATACATAAGGACCGATTTTCATAATTAAATGAATAAGCATTAAACAAGTGGATGGTGTTTTATGCGTGAAGCCTAAATGATTGCTCAATACTGAAGAGACATTGAATTCTTAATCATAGATTTGAACACAAAATGAATGAAGAGATAGTTTCTCATAATTCACCCCTAGAGACTTAACAAAATAATATCAACATTGATTTAAATAAAGAAATGAAGAAACAATGAAATAAAGAAAGAAGGAATTCACAAGATTCAATTTAACACCAACAAGGTAGATACAGACTCCACTCGCCCTGGAGTAGAAAAAGACAGATTTGAATAATGAAATAATCAGATAGTTAGATGGTCTGTCACACTTGAGTCACACAAGGTGGCGCCAAACTTCTGGGATCAGAGATTATATAATGAAAGAATTTAATAATTACGTCTTTAAATATGTAAGCCGATGACATTTTTTTGTATCATCAATTCCTGGGCTTACTTGCCAGGTATAAAACTGTATGCTGTCATAACGCATTCTTAACATGCCATCAGTTAATCGTCAGATAATCATACTGTCTTGCCTGATGAATTCTGTAGGCCTGACCTCATCACAAAAGCCTGAATTTCAGTTGTGGTGCGGCAGGACGTGAGATAGTGGGCCCAATCCTGGCATAGCAGTACTAACCACAATGTTGATAACAGCTGACAAGATGTCTGCAGCAGGGGCATCAATAGCATAGCTGAGAGAGAGATGTTCTTCCGTGTTCTGAGTCGTCATCCTTTTGCCAGGTCTCGGTGATGGTGCCGACCTCCTAGTGCCACTCCTTCTTCTCATGGTAGATCACAACCGATGAGAAGATGTGGAGGAAGAACAGGTAGTCAACAGCCAGACCACCTTGCCGGCCTTGGTGAAGTACTTGTACTTCTCAGAGGGCACTATGCAACCTTCAGGACTCAATTACCCAGCATCCCTCGTACTCTGGAAGATGCATAGATCATTAAGAAAATGCTCTGCCCATGTCTACAACTTTCCTAACCTTGTCCCTGACAGATTTTTGCACCCTAACCGTAATCGGTGATGGCAGTGTCTGTCGTTTACATAATTTAAAGAATTAAATAAGTCACTAATAGCTAACTGTCACAATAAATAGGGGATGTAGCATTCTACTGGCAGGGAAGCATAGCCAGACTCCAGTCATGAAGGATGTCATCATCATCAATTGAGTCAATGAATCATACAATGTGAAGATACTGCACGTTATCTCCACAAGAGGGAGCTTTACAGTTCTCTTCATGGAATGGTGGATGCTTGTTTACATAACTATACAAAAATTTACATTATCTTGGGGATTAACACAGATTGTCAATTTAAATTCATTAATTATGTTATTAGATGATCTGTGGCACCAGATTCCAGGTGTCATGGACGATATGATCATTTATTAATAATTAAATAATCAAATAATGAGTACATGTAACATCATCCACTTCCCTAAGGCGGCTCCAAACCAGGCTCATGAACGATGATGTCGTGATAAATTTAAATATTTTAACTACATAATTGATATTAAGATGGTCTATGATACTTGCCTCCCACATCGCATCACCACAATCCACTGATCATGGATTATCTAATGGCCTATTTTAATAATCAAATAACAACATAATCAGAGGATGAAATGGTCTGCCATACTCCACACAATTGACTCTCTGTTGACTCCCACATGATTGTGGGAAACTCCCAGGTTCATCAGTTATTTAATCGCAGAGCAGAGTAGTAACATGTTTAAATGCTGAATGTCATTGTGTATGCAGGGTTTTTAGAAGATGTCACATATTTAATGTTGGGCAGCTGCCTCAAAAGAGATGGACTGAAATCCAATAATCACAAAGTCCACTCTAACAAATGGATTATCACCTTCCTGAAGGAAGTCACCTTTTGATGAATAATTGTGAGTTTTATTTGACTTTTGTTCCATAGTGTGACTTCTTAGGAGAGAGAGTATTCATAAACAGAAGACTTTGAACTGTTTCTCTAAAGACTACGTTCTCTGATGATTAGGTAATCTTGAATTTGGTAACCAGTACAAGATGTAGGCACACTTCCAGAGGTGTGGCTATGACTTGTTTAGGCGAATCAAATGTTGTCATTAAAAGTTTTAGGATATAGTTACCTTGGGAGACTGTAATGTCCCATGATAACACTTTCTCGAAGCTGCTCTCTGGTCCTTGGCCCTTGATACCAGGATACGGAATGCAACAGGGTTGCCAGGCAACATTTATGAACCAACATTCTGTCACATTCTAGTGCCCCTCCCACACGCTTAAAGGAGTAAACCCACCAATGAACTAACCTTACAGCCTCACTGAGTTTCTCACAAAAACAAAGCAGGGCTCTTTCTTTTGAGTTCTACATATTTACCAGTCTCTCAAGCTACAACTTGCCTATAGTGACATAAGCATGAAAACGGAAGCATCATTGTGCCATTCAAGTACAATGATGTGTATTTTAAACCCGTTTTCTATGCTTCAATTTTCTAATTTCTAGAATGGAAACAATACAATTAATCGCCTCTTACATAATCCTTTACCTTCATTGAAAATAAAATTAAATCCTCTACATCCTCTTACCTTTTGAGGAGCTTGATATCATGGTTTCTCAGAGTTGTTTAGATTTGATTTAGGCTGATGATTAAGGATTTTGAGCAGTGTCTTCTGTTTCTTTCTGTCATTTTGGATTCCTCAATTAACTGTTCTCTATTAAGTCCTGTACCCTGCTTTCTAATATGGTTATGTAGAGTTATTTATTGTTGGTGGTGTGTCATGTTAACAGCCCGACAGAGTTCATTAGATGATATTCCCTGATCAGGAGATTATTCAGATATTCCATTTTTAAAATCGGTGGTCACTGTGTCCTTCATGTGCCAGTTCTGTTGCAACCTCTCAGAAACTGATGATGCGTAACAGTACAGTTTTTTTTTTTTAAATCGTGTAATCATTCGATTGTTGAAAATCTACCATTGCGCAATCTGTAATCACTGTATAAGGCAGTGTCTCCATTCTCTGGCCACTGCTTCTGCTACCGATCTCCTGCTGTGTCAATGCCACAGCAGCCAAATGACGGATGACACCGTCATTATTTACGCAATGAAATAAGTTAATAATTGGATAATCCTAAATATTTCACTTTCGAAAGATGGAACCAAACTCCAGTGATTGTCAAGGAATTAGTACTTAGATAATTCAATAATGCCATGTGATTAACTCCCATGGAGGTTTGGCCCAACTCCACTCAAGAAGAACAACACCTTCATCGATTTTAATAATTAATATATAATGAAAAATGATTGAAAAATGACATGGTGGTGCATACTTAAATCCCACTCGGAGTAGTCAGACTGATCTCTTACTGGAATAATGATGTTTTTAAAAAATTAAATTGAAAATTATTTAGTGGGCCTTTTATATTAACACTGATGAGATGGCACCAAAGTCGTAAACCTATCGCTGATGTAAAGATCTATTTACATAGCTAAATGATGAAGTAATGGGGTGATATTACATCATCAACTCCCAAAATCTGACTCCAAATGGGAGTTATGGTCCATAACATTACCTGTATTTTTAATACGTAAATTACATGATGAATTATTACTTAATTTCCTAGTTTAACAGTTAAAGAAGTGAGTGTAGTATTAGATTATGTGATGGTCTGCTACAACGGTCTCCCCAAAGGAGTCTCAAAACTCCAGTGATCTCAGAATACATAATGACCTATTTCATAATTAAATGAATAAGCATTAAACAAGTGGATGGTGTTTTATGCGTGAAGCCTAAATGATTGCTCAATACTGAAGAGACATTGAGTTCTTAATCATAGATTTGAACACAAAATGAATGAATAAAAGATAGTATCTCATAATTCCTCCTAGAGAGTTAACAAAATGATATCAACATTGATTTAAATAAAGAAATGAAGAAAGAAACAATGAAATAAAGAAAGAAAGCAAGAATTCACAAGATACAATTTAACACGAACAAGGTGGATACAGACTCCACTTGCCCTGGAGTAGAAAAAGACAGATTTGAATAATGAAATAATCAGATAGTTAGATGGTCTGTCACACTTGAGTCACACAAGGTGGCGCCAAACTTCAGGGATCAGAGATTATATAATGAAAGAATTTAATAATTACGTCTTTAAATATGTAAGCCGATGACATTTTTTTTGTATCATCAATTGCTGGGCTGACTTGCCTGGTATGAAAGTGTATGCTCTCATCACGCATTCTTAACATGCCATCAGTTAATCGTCAGATAATCATACTGTCTTGCCTGATGAATTCTGTAGGCCTGACCTCATCACAATCGCCTGAATGTCTGTTGTGGTGTGGCAGGATGTGAGATAGTGGGCCCAATCCTGGCGCAGCAGTAGTAGCCACAATGTTGATAACAGCTGACAAGATGGCTGCAGCAGGGGCATCAATAGAATAGCTGACAGACAGATGTTCTTCCGTGTTCTGAGTCGTCATCCTTTTGCCAGGTCTCGGTGATGGTGCCGACCTCCTAGTGCCACTCCTTCTTCTCATGGTAGATCACAACCGATGTGAAGATGTGGAGGAAGAACAGGTAGTCAACAGCCAGACAACTGTGCCGGCCTTGGTGAAGTCCTTGTACTTCTCAGAGGGCACCTTGCAACCTTCAGGACTCAATCACCCAGCATCCCTCGTACTCTGGAAGATGCATAGATCATTAAGAAAATGCTCTGCCCATGTCTACAACTTTCCTAACCTTGTCCCTGACAGATTTTTGCACCCTAACCGTAATCGGTGATGGCAGTGTCTGTCGTTTACATAATTTAAAGAATTAAATAAGTCACTAATAGCTAACTGTCACAATAAATAGGGGATGTAGCATTCTACTGGCAGGAAAGCGTGGCCAGACTCCAGTCATGAAGGATGTCATCATCATCAATTGAGTCAATGAATCATACAATGTGAAGATACTGCACGTTATCTCCACAAGAGGGAGCTTTACAGGTCTCTTCATGGAATGGAGGATTCTTGTTCACATAACTATACAAAAATTTACATTATCTTGGGGATTAACACAGATTGTCAATTTAAATTCATTAATTATGTAATTAGATGATCTGTGCCACCAGATTCCAGGTGTCATGGACGATATGATCATTTTTTTAAATAATTAAATAATCAAATAATGAGTACATGTAACATCATCCACTTCCCTAAGGCGGCTCCAAACCAAGCTCATGAACGATGATGTCGTGATAAATTTAAATATTTTAACTACATAATTGATATTAAGATGGTCTATGATACTTGCCTCCCACATCGCATCACCACAATCCACTGATCATGGATTACCTAATGTCCTATTTTAATAATCAAATAACAACATAATCAGAGGATGAAATGGTCTGCCATACTCCACACAATTGACTCTCTGTTGACTCCTACATGATTGTGGGAAACTCCCAGGTTCATCAGTTATTTAATCGCAGAGCAGAGTAGTAACATGTTTAAATGCTGAACTGTCATTTTGTATGCAGGGTTTTTAGAAGATGTCACATATTTAATGTTGGGCAGCTGCCTCAAAAGAGATGGACTGAAATCCAATAATCACAAAGTCCACTCTAACAAATGGATTATCACCTTCCTGAAGGAAGTCATCAATGGCAAACTCACCTTTTGATGAATAATTGTGAGTCTTATGTGTCTTTTGTTCCATAGTGTGACTTCTTAGGAGAGAGAATATTCATAAACTGAAGACTTTGAACTGTTTCTCCACAGACTACGTTCTCTGATGATTAGGTAATCTTGAATTTGGTAACCAGTACAAGCTATAGGCACACTTCCAGAGGTGTGGCTATGACTTGTTTAGGCGAATCAAATGTTGTCATTAAAAGTTTTAGGATATAGTTACCTTGGGAGACTGTAATGTCCCATGATAACACTTTCTCGAAGCTGCTCTCTGGTCCTTGGCCCATGATACCAGGATACAGAATGCAAAAGGGTTACCAGGCAACATTTATGAAACAACATTCTGTCACATTCTAGTGCCCCTCCCACATGCTTAAATGAGTATACCCACCAATGAACTAACCTTACAGCCTCACTGAGTTTCTCACAAAAATATAGCAGGGCTCTTTCTTTTCAGTTCTACATATTTACCAGTCTCTCAAGCTACAACTTGCCTATAGTGACATAAGCATGAAAACGAAAGCATCATTGTGCCATTCCAGTACAATGATGAGTACTTTAAACCTGTTTTCTATGCTTCAGTTTTCTAATTTCTCGAACGGAAACAATACAATTAATTGCCTCTACCATAATACCTTCCCCTTTATTGAAAATAAAATTAACACCTCTGCATCCTCTTACATTTAGAGGAGCTTCATCCAGGGTTTCTCAGAGTTGTTTAGATATCCATTAGGCTGATGATTAAGGATTTTGAGCAGTGTCTTCTGTTTCTTTCAGTCATTTTGGATTCCTCAATTGACTGTTCTCTATTAAGTCCTGTACCCTGCTTTCTAATATGGTTATGTAGAGTTATTTATTGTTGGTGGTGTGTCATGTTAACAGCCCGACAGAGTTCATTAGATGAGATTCCCTGACTGGGAGATTATTCAATTATTCCATTTTTAAAATCGGTGGTCATTGTGTCCTTCATGGGTCAGTTCTGTTGCAACCTCTCAGAAACTGATGATGCGAAACAGTACAGTTTTTTTTTTTTTTTAATCGTGTAATCATTCCTTTGTTAAAAATCTACTATTGTGTAATCAGTAATCACTGTAAAAGGCAGTGTCTCCCATGCTCTGGATATTGCTTCTGGTACCGATCTTCTGCTGTGTCAATGACACAGCAGCCAAATGACGGCTGACACCGTCATTTCTTATGCAATCAAATAAGTTAATAATTGGATAGTCCTCCATATTTATCTTTCAAAAGATGGAACCAAATCCAGTGATTGTCAAGGAAGTAGTACTTAGATAATTAAATAATACCACGTGATTAACTCCCATGGAGGTTTGACCCGACTCCAGTCAAGAAGAAAAACATCTTCATCGATTTTAATAATTAATATATAATGAAAAATGATTGAAAAATGACATTGTGTTGCATACTTAAATCCAACATGGAGTAGTCAGACTGTTCTCTTACTGGAATAGTGATGTTTTTAAAAAATTAAATTGAAAATTATTTAGTGGGCCTTTTATAGTAACACTGACGAGATGGCACCAAAGTCTTAAACCTATCGCTGATGTAAAGATCTATTTACATATCTAAATGATGAAGTAATGAGATGATATTACATCATCAACTCCCAAAATCTGACTCCAAAAGGGACTTATGTTCCATAACGTTACCTGTATTTGAAATACGTAAATTAAATGATGAATTATTACTTAATTTCCTAGTTTAACAGTTAAAGAAGTAATTGTAGTATTAGATGACATGATGGTCTGGTACAACGATCTCCCCAAAGGAGGCTCAAATCCCAGTGGTCACTGAATAAATTAAACAAGTGGATGGTGTTTTATGCGTGAAGCCTAAATCTTTGCTCAATACTGAAGAGACATTGAGTTCTTAATCAGAGATTTGAACAAAATATGAATGAATAAAGAGATAGTTTCTCATAATTCACCCCTAGATAGTTAACAAAATGATATCAACATTGATTTAAATAAAGAAAGGAAGAAAGAAAGAATGAAAGAAAGAAAGAAAGAATTCACAAGATACAATTTAACACGAACAAGGTGGATACAGACTCCAATCTCCCTGGAGTAGAAAAAGACAAATTTGAAAATGAAATAATCAGATAGTTAGATGGTCTGTCACACTTGAGTCATACTCGGTGGCGCCAAACTTCAGGGATCACTGATTATATAATGAAAGAATTTAATAATTACATCTTTAAATATGTAAGCCATTGACATTTTTTAGTATCATCAATTTCTGGGCAGACTTGCTAGGTATGAAAATGTATGCTGTCATCACGCATTTTTAAAATGCCACCAGTTAATCATCAGATAATCATACTGTCTTGCCTGATGAATTCTGCTGGCCTGACCTCATCACAAGCTCCTGAATGTCTGTTGTGGTGCGGCAGGACGTGAGATAGTGGGCCCAATCCTGGCGTAGCAGTAGTAGCCACAATGTTGATAACACCTGACAAGATGTCTGCAGCAGGGGCATCAATAACATAGCTGAGAGAGAGATGTTCTTCCGTGTTCTGAGTCGTCATCTTTTTGCCAGGTCTCAGTAATGGTGCCGACCTCCTAGTGCCACTCCTTCTTCTCATGGTAGATCACAACCGATGTGAAGATGTGGAGGAAGAGCAGGTAGTCAACAACCAGACCACTGTGCCAGCCTTGGTAAAGTCCTTGTACTTCTCGGATGGAACTGTGCAACCTCCTGGACTCAATAACCCAGCATCCCTCGTACTCTGGGAGATGCATAGATCATTCAGAAAATGCTCTGCCCATGTCTACAACTTTCCTAACCTTGTCCCTGACAGATTTTTGCACCTTAACTGTAATCGTTAATGGCACTGTCTGGTGTTTACATAATTTAAAGAATTAAATAAGTCAGTAATAGCTAACTGTCACAATAAATAGGGGAAGTAGCATTTTACTGGCAGGGAAGCATGGCCAGACTCCAGTCATGAACGATGTCATCATCATCAATTGAGTCAATGAATCATAAAATGTGAAGATATTGCAAATTATCTCCACAAGTGGGAGGCTTACAGGTGTCTTCATGGAATGGAGGATTGTTGTTTACATAACTATACAAATATTTACATTATTTTGGGGATTAACACAGATTTTCAATTTAAATTCATTAATTATGTAATTAGATGACCTGTGGCACCAGATTCCAGGTGTCATGGATGATATAATCATTGTTTTATGTAATTAAATAATCAAATAATGAGTTCATGTAACATCATCCACTTCCCTAAGGTGGCTCCAAACCAGGCTCATGAACGATGCTGTCATGATTAATTTAAATATTTTGACTACAAAATTGATATTTAGATGTTTCATAAGAATTGCTTCCCACATCTTGGAATCCACTGATCATGGTTTATCTAATGTCCTATTTTAATAATCAAATAAAAACATAATCAAAGGATGAAATGGTCTGCCTTACTCGACACAATTTGCTCTCACTGACTCCCACATGATTGTCGGAAACTCCCCGGTTCATCCCTTATTTAATCGCAGAACAGAGTAGTAAAATGTTTAAATGCTGAAATGTCATTGTGTATACAGGGTTTTAGAAGATACCACACATTTTTTTTGTTGGACGGCTGCCTCTAAAGAGATGGACTGCAATCCAATAATCACTAAGTCTACTCTAACAAATGGATTATCACCATCCTGAAGGAAGTTAACAATGGCAAACTCACGTTTGATGAATAATTGTCTTATTTGTCTTTTGTTCCATAGTTTTTCTTCTTAGGAGAGAGAGTATTCATAAACAGAAGACTTTGAACAGTTTCTCCACAGACTATGTTCTCTGATGATTAGGTAATCTTGAATTTGGTAACCAGTAAAAGCTGTAGGCACACTTCCAGAGGTGTGGCTATGACCTTTTTAGGCGAATCAAATGCTGCCATTAAATTTTTAGGAAATAGTTATCTTGGGAGACTGTAATGTCCCATGTTAACCCATTCTCAAAGCTTCTCTCTGGTCCTTGGCCCATGATACTAGGATACAGAATGCAAGCAGATTTTCCAGGCAACATTTATGAACCAACATTCTGTCACATTCTAGTACCCCTCCCCCATGCTAAAAGTAGTCTACCCACCGATGAACTAAACTTATAGCCTCACTGAGCTTCTCACAAAAACAAAGCAGGGCTCTTTCTTTTGAGTTCTACGTATTTACCAGTCTCTCAAGCTACAACATGCCTATAGTGACATAAGCATGAAAACGAAAGCATCATTGTGCCATTCAAGTACAATGATGAGTATTTTGAACCTGTTTTATACGCTGAAAATGCTTGGACATCAACTGGCCTGCTGAACGCTTGTTCCCCACACAGTCCCCTGCAGAGCATGCAGGCTGCCACACAGTGCACTGCAGAGCATACTGGCTCCCTAGGTAATCCAGAGATGAAACAGTAGCTGCAGTTCATTGCCAATGCTCAGCAGTGCATTGGTATCCTGCCACAATTACTAATGTTCCAGAAAAGGGTCAAATTCTACACATCAAAGTGCAGGTCCTATGAAAACATATTCCCCTTTGTATCATCACTCTAACACTGAAAATGCTAAGTTGAGCAGATGTTAGGTCAGGGAATATGTATCAAAATAACAAGTTGATCATTTTCTTTCATTACCTATTTGTACCCTGGGCATCAATAACTGCGTGGATATAGAGTTAGGGAATCATTTCTTGAAGACCCAGAGAATGCCACTGTTCCTTGCATTTTAGGTTTTCTCAGCCAGTTTGCATGGCTGTTGTTTTAAAAACTCCTTCCCAGGATCAAACTATACTGGGGCACGCAGCTACTTCCCCAAATGTACCTTATGTCTACATTTGAAATCACAGACTCACCCTTGACTCCACCCTCCTCTTTATTGCCATAACCTGTTTATTACAAATCTTTCTCACCTTGGAAGTCTTAGGAACTTCATACCTCTGCTACCCTGTACCCATCTAATGTGTTCTCACATCCCTCTATTTCAAGTGCAATGGTTTTCTCTACATGTACTTCATTTGCCTAGAGCAATATCAACCCTAGCTTTCCTGTGTTGTTAGAATTATGTCACATCAGACACATTGGGAGGTTTCTGGAACTCAGCCACTTTTTAGTCCCTCCTCAAAATTGTCTAGATTTCATGACACACTGAGCCCACTATCATAACACATGCCACCTTATACCAAAGACCTATTGGACCTGCCTGCCTAAGTCTTACACAACTCCAAGTCCAAATTTACCTCAAGTGTACTGAGGGGACTTGAATCCATGGAACTTGAGAATGATATGGTTATCTAACCTGGCTCTGAGACAACCAATAGTATTAAGAGAATTTAAAATGTCTGGATTTTCATTGCAGCAATGATCCAGAATAATGCATCATTATCAGTTTTACAGGCTCCTTGGGTATTGGCTTTTTTTTTTTTGTAAGGCACTTTGTGTGTATTTGTAGGTACATATATACGCACTTTCATATACAGGCCAGAGGTCAGCCTTGGCTACTCTTCCTCAGGACAGTTTACTGTCTTGTTTTCCAAGACAGAGTATTTCATTATCCTGGAAAGTTTGTAGTTATGATAGGCTTCCTGGTCATTGAATCCTAAGGGTCTCCCAGCCTCCACTTTTCTAGTGTTAGGATTCTAAGGCATTATGCCCATTTTTTTCACCCCAAAAAATGGTTTCTTTGTGTAGCCCTGGCTGCCCTAGGACTCTATTTGTTTGACCAGGCTGTCTTTGAACTCAGAGATTCACCTACTTCTGCCTCCTTAGTGTTAGATTAAAGGTGTGTGCCACCACCACTTGGCTTTTTTTTTTTTAATGTGGGCTCTAGCTTAAAAGACTTTTGACACAGGACACAGTACTCTTTCTTTTGAGTAGCTCCTCAGTGCCCCAAAAGCCTTTGCTTATGGAATATTTCAGTTTCTTAATACGTTGGAGACTATGATGGTACTTATGAGTTCCTACTATTAGACTGATCCAAAATCATCCTTTTCTTTTCAATGACACCAAGAGTGCCTTTGATAACCATGCAATATCATGTGCTATCTCTCTCCTGGGGTCTCTGAGGCTGTTCTTAAACCCTCTGCTAGTGTTTTACTTGCTTGTGCTTTATGTCTCATTCCCCTAGGCTGACGGCAAACTGTGGGGACAAGGGGTATGTCTTAGTTCCTCTGGATTCTCAATGCTCCAAAGAGATGTACAGAAGGTCTGAAGGTGCTTGGTCAAGACCAACTGCTGTGGTGCTAACAATCCATAGGCTATGACCCTCTGAGAGTCAAATGACCGTTTTATAGGGGTCATATGTCAGATACCCGGCACAGCAGATATTTACATAAAGATTCACAACAGTAGCAAATTGAGAGTTATGAAGTAGCAGCAAAGATATTTTTTTTTTGGCTGGGTCAAAGGTGAAGAACTGTATTGAGTGGTCGCAGCATTGGAACGTTGAGAGCCACTGCTGTGAAAGATGGTACAAACACACCGGATATTTATGGGGCTTAAATAAGCAAATAGAGACTGAGCTTCTGTAGACAGCCCAGCACTTTTTTCCCCTTAGCTGAAGAGAGGTCTGGATGAAAATGGTGTGATCTGTCAGTTCACCAGTTCCCAAGGCTTCTGGCAAGTACTTCTTATCTGAAGAGTCCTTACAGCAGCTGAGCATGTTCTTACAGAGAGAATTCGAGAATGACAGCATTCATTTTACTATGTGAGCAAGGTGATCCCAATTTGCCACATTAGGAGAAAAATGAAGCTGGAGGAAGCTACCAAGGAAACAGTGTTAGGAGAGTGGAACCTAAAAATGGGGTTTTTCTCTCTTGGGAACCAGGGACGCATTGTGAGGGTAACATACACACACTTTCCATACAGCATTTCACCGACTACCTGAAATACTCTTGCCTTTCCTGTTCCGGGTCACTGAAGGAAGTCTATAGCATACAGGAGTTGATGGGCTATTAGCTGCATCTGAGCGTCAGTCCCTCTTCACAGAAACTACTGCAGGGTTTAGTGGAAAGGAATGAGGACGAGAGGCACATGGGCCTTATAGGCACGAGGAAGGACACATGTAACTGTATAAAAGAGCAGTCCACAGAGGAGAAAGCGTGAATGTTTCTGGAAAACAGCTGGCTTTATTGCTCATGTCTCCACTACATAAAGAAGGGAACAAGGAAGACAACTTTGACTAAAGATATTCTAAAGGCAGAGCAGGGTAGAGGCTTCCTCAATGAACTTTTCTTTGTTCAGGTGCTATGGCACATTCAGCACAGACGTTAATTAACACAGAGCATACTGCTGCCTACACTGACTAAGTAATTACACCTGGAGTCTAATTTGGTCAATCTCCACTACCCCTGGTCTAAATCAGCCACGCTACACATCTCTCAAAGTGTGGCTAGCACCTTTATTAGGGCAGTGACATGTGTGACTTCTAACACAGGAGAACCACCACCAACCTCAATAGGGTTCCTCCACGTGATTTGCATGCAGAAAGGGAAACCGTGGGAGGGAGTGGCTCTTCCTGGGCTCCTCTGGATTGTTTCCTGGTGTTCCAGAGTCCAAAGCTACATGCCAGGTGGAGGAGGTCTTCCCTGGCAACACTTTCAAGCAATTACTCATTTATTTGGGTTTCTGATTTTAATAAGGCTATATGATGTTAACATTAGTAACCGAGTTGATCAGATTTGGGGGCAACTAAACTTGTTTTCTTGAGCTAAGAGATGACTCAGCAAGGAGGGAACCTTGCTGCCAAGTCTGCCATGGTGAGTTTGATTCCCCAGACTCATAGCATGGAACGAGAGACCACACTCCTGCAAGTTGTCCTCTGACCGCCACATGGTACATATGTCTCCAACCCCCGCATAAATAAATAAAAGAAACATAAGATTAAAAAATGCTTTGCTTAACTCTTCTAGAATTTTTCAAGCTTTCTAAAATGAGAAAGTATCCTACACTAGTAACAAGACAAGAGCAAGAATGAAAGTTGGTAATAAACTCCTCAGGAAATGGTGTGATAGCTATGTGATATAATATGTCATCAACGTCATCCTCATTGTCATCATCATCATTGTCAAAGGTGCTGGGGACTGAACCCAGGGCCTTGTACATCCCAGGCAAGGGTTTTAATCACTGAACTACATCCCCAATCCATAATATCTTATTTTAGGATTTTATATCAGAAACATAATATATACAATATATGTGATTTATGTGAATATATGTGTATTAGCTTGAGTATAGCTAAAGATTTCATTTATCCAGGCAAACAGAACAAATGATGCTATAAAGAACAAGAATGCTAGACTCAGTAACATGGGTTTCAGTAACACATGAAAGGAGTTGTAACCAGTAACATTTAACCATAACTTCCATCTCTCTTCTGTCTCTGTACACTGTTTGCCAGTGTCACAACAGATCCCCCTGAGGTCTATCTGTCACTTAGCTGGGTACACCTTTGTTATCAGGTGAAAGAGACAAAAGGACACATGCTTCCCAATATGTGGATCACATGGTTTCACAAGAACTGATATTTCTACTTGACCAACTCTGGAGGGAGAGGGAGAGTGGAAGAGAGGAGTAGACCTTATTCGCTGCAAGGCCCAGGCCCACTGCTACAGTCAATTCTGCTACCCAACTTCCGGGCCCAGCCAAAGCGATCAGAAGCAGGCAGACTATTGTCAAGTCTGCACTCTGCCCACAGCAACTGTCAACTAATGATAGATTAGAAGAATCAGATTGCTCTATCAAAACATTTATCTCAAATCTTGATTAGTAAGCCTATTGAATTATGATTAGTTCACAAGGGTGCAGCTGACAGATAAGATACTTTATCTGACAATGTGTTCTAGTTGCTCTGCCCAAAGCCAAAAATACCCTGAAACAAACAAAAAGGAACAAAAAAAAAAAAAAACAAAATATGAACTAGCAAAATAACAGTACCCAACACAGCACACTGAGGAGGAGGAGGAGGCTACATAAATTTCTTTGTTTATTAAAGAGTTTGCATGTGAGAAGCCAGCTTTCCTATAAAAAGTGAGGAAGAGACTTAGAGAAATATATGGTAAACAATATGCTGTAACTAGGAGCCCACTAGGGCTCTCCCACCTTTTCAGTCACAAATGGGAACTTGAGATTGTTGCAGGGGGTGCTCTGCCTGGCTTTGGTGACATCTTAGCTACAAAGGCAGGCCTTTCTTATTGGTGCTGCCCAGTACCCTGGCCTGTGGGATGATGGTATCTGTGCAAAGTCTACAGAGAGAAAAAGCATGGGGGAGGGAGTGAGGTTGTTCAGTCAGGCATTAAAACTAGTTTCTGATTTTTTTTTTTTAAGAGCTATAGACTAAACAGGCTAAGCACATCCCCAGCCTCCACTGAAAAAGTCCACAGGGGTTAAGAACACCACTGGGCTGTTCTTCCAGAGAACCTGAGTCTGGTTCCTAACACCCGCTTGGTGGCTCACAAACGTCTATAACTCAGTTCCAAGGGATGTGACACTTTCTTCTGGACTCCAAGAGCACCATGCATGCATGCACCATGGTGCAGATATATGTGTAGGCAAACACTTACATACATAAACTAAAAACACATAAATCTTTTTAAAACCTTCTTTGTCTATATGAAATAAACATTCCATGTGATACAAGCTTATATTCTGAGTTCATACACACTCTGAAAAATTAAAATAGTATTAGTTATTCCTTTATCACCCCCTTGCCTATATACACTTAGGTCTCTTTCAGTCCCCTGAATTCAGCTGCTACAGGGGGCTAAAGTGGCATAGTCTAAGGATGCCAGGCACTCACACTCCTATGGCACTTTGGATGGTATGGCCATCTTACCCTGACCTTATGATTTTACACAAAGCCTAATGTCCTATAATCGTGTTTCTCTTTAGATGTTATTAACCTTGCAGTGACTTCTCTCCTCCATCTCTTGGACACTCATAACTATACTGTGCTAATCAATTGCGCTCTGCAGATGGGGTCAAGGAAACTTACTTCCTCCTTTGATAGCCTCCAATGTTTCTACTCTTGGGGATAAAAGTGCTTTAAATGGAGTTATATTCTAGGAAAACCAATGTATGATTACTGCAAAGATCTGTATTGATTGTCCTGTTGCATTGCAAAAAGGCTGAAGAAAATGGCAGGGCACATTTCCTTTCGATTCCTACTCCACAGAGTTTGTTGCAAATGTTTGGGCAGGAAAAAAAAATGGTGGAACTTCATTTAATGACCTGAAGTTCTCATCATTCAATCCTCTTTCTTCTTTCTCTCCTCTGCAAAGCACTCATTACTCACCTCAGGCCTTTAGTCTCCAACACTGGTCTGCAGCAGAAGCTCCAGGAGAGTTCACAGAGCAGAAGAAAGGAGGCTTCAGACAGGGAGGCTCTGCCAGCAGCTGCAGGGTGCCTTCCCTAATAGCTACCATGCTCTTCTTCCTCCCTCCTAGAATCCAGCCTTTGTGGTACAGCAGCTCTGTACCCAGCTGTAGACTCTTCCTGGAGTTAGCAGCTGGAACCAGGGTGAGTGGTAGGGAATGGAGTGATTTGGTGGGCGGGGACTTCTGGGGGAAGTGCCTTGAAGTATATAGATGGTGACTGACTAGTGTCATAAGCATTTCCCATTTCCTTCCTTTTCTTCCTCCCTACAAGGCAGATGAGACTCTGGCCAGGGAAACAGCAGTTCTATGGTCAGGAGGTGCTGAAGCTAAAAAAAAAAAAAAAAACATGTCCACACCAGTGCAGAGCCCAGCCTGAGAGAGCAGAAAGACTGCCTCACTTTTTGTGTATTCCTTTCTTACAAAAAGAAAAAAAAATCGCTGTTGTATGGTCCTCATCACTATACCAACTAATGAGATTCCTGGGCCACCCAAATTCTCCAAGTTGTCTATGAGCGGCACTCAGTTGTTTCTGTAAGCACTAGCATGGGAGTCACCTCAGTGCCAATAGGACTCTAAGTTTCTTTGGAGGAATTCTTCCCCCAGGAGAGTCTGAGTGGAGCTGCCCTCACAGCTCAGAACAGACACAAGTTCTAGGATTAGGCCCACCAGCCTTCAATTCAGGCTTCAAGGCCATTTGGGTGGTTCTGGAGTTGTAGCTATTATATGTTGCTAATGCCAAAGTGGGTCATCGCAAAGCCTGTCCCTTATAGGTGCAACAGCCTTCACTGTCCAGGTCCTTAGATGATGACTCACTGAAAATGTACAAATGTACTGGCTCCTTAGCTTCAGTGTTCTATAAGCTGTAACTTAATTGAGGTGGGATATGAAATGAAGAGAAAATGAATTTCAGTAATAATAAGCACTCATCTTCAGTGATTCCTATGTGGCAGGTATTTGCCCCAACTTTGAATATATAAACTGATGTAATACAATAGCTTAGAAGGTTAAGTGCCATCACCAATCCCTCCTTTGGATGGGGAAACTGAGGCAGAGAAGCTAGGTAGTTTGCACAATACAATCTAGTTTGAAAATGGAGGAATCAGGACCAACTCTAAAATGAATAGGGACAAACCTTTATACTTCCACATTGCTTGTGGCCATGCAACTGGCTACAGGTATCTAGGAATATATTTTAGTGATATGGCAATTCCACAGAAAGACTCTAAATGGGTAAAGCTCAGATTTTCACGGCAGTATTGTTCATATTATCAAAATGAAACAGAACTACCTAACTTTTCAATAATGAGGAATAAGATAAAATGGGTATATTTACTTAGTAAATTATTCAGTAACTACAATGCATAATTAATGCACCATCAAATACTATGTGAAACATGTTGTCATTATATATAAAAGCTGAACACAAAATCATATGCATTCAACAGTCATCTCTAGGTTAAGTCATATATATTCACATAGCAGAGGCTGGAAAGTAACTTTCAAAACAAAAATAGCTATGTGGGATGTGGAATGTGAATGAGTCCTGTTCCTCCCATTTGTCCGTTATTTTCAAAATTTCAAAGGGTGGAGAATATGCTCTTAAGAAGAGAAATGGACACTGCTGAGGATGCTCTGGACGATGGCTGGGAGAGCCTGCTGCTTGCCCTTCAGTACAGATGAGCTGAGGGCTGGAAGGAGGAGTGGCTTGGAACTCCTGGCTTTTTATCCAGACAAGGTAAATGAAGTTTAGCCAGTCAGGAGAGTAAATAAGATTAGTTATGGGCTCCAGGTCATCCACTCACGAAGGTCAGAGAGTGTGAGATTATTATCCTTGGTAGAAGAACAGCAAAATAGCATTATGGAATAAATTAATGAAAAAGGTAGAAGATTATATGAATGAAAGCCCTAATCACTTTAGAGATTTGACTCAACTGCTCTGCTGGCTATCAATCAAACTCACAATACAAATACGCTTGTTCTCCTAAGTAATTCCAGGAGCTCTCCCCTTCTTGCTTCAAAGACATCCAATCTAAGGAAAGTCATGAATAAAGTTACCCCGGCTTGCTGTTCCGCCACATGCAAACCCCCTGAAGCACTGGGGTGCACACTGTTCCAATGTATATACTCAGGATGCAGATGGCTCATTGAAGATGCATAATTGCCAGCCTGTTTGGCCTTTGATTCCAAATAAACCATCATTCCATACCCATTCAGAAACACTGAATTCACCAATGTGCAAACTGCATATTTTATTAAATAAACACAAACATTTGTTTATTTTATTAAATAAACACATACATTTGTTTTCATCACAAGTCCTACTGCAGCATTTCTCTAAGGCTTCTGGCATTAGCATTGCTTGCCGCATTTCAAATGCCTTTGAACTTTCTGAAAAGCTACATCTGTTAGCTCCTGTGTATACAGCAGAAAGTTACCAGGTGTATTAAGTTTTAATATAAACTGCTTTGTTCACTATTAAGATTGATGTTGGATACGCTGTACTGCAAGTTGCAAACTGCAATTACAATTCCTTGCAATTATCTTTGGTTGTTAATAGCACAAGATAGCATGTCACTTTCTACCAAGCGCATGATTTATCATTTGTGGTTTTTTTTTCTTCCCCTGAACTCTTGTGGTATTCCAAATGTTGTATTTATTTCCCAGTGGCCCAACAAAATGCACAGCAAGTGCTGACTAGAACAAACTAAAAAGCACCACTATTGACAAGCCGTCACTTGAGCAGTAATGAACACTCTGCCTCCACTTTCACCTCAACAAGCAGCAGCTTTAATTTATGATAAAGCAAAGGAGAGGCACCCTCCAGGTTTATTATACCCTCAGTGCTGTTTCAAATAAAGTAATTAGAAGGTCAAGAGACGGGTTTGGAAAGCCAAATAGAAACACAACCCTTCTGTACTGACATTTAAAAAAAAAAAAAAAAACAGACTAGTATGTTCAAAGAGTATTTTATCCATCTTCTCAAAGGCAGGGCAAGGATGTCTTTGATTTTTTTTTTTTTTAATACTACTGTACCCAATCAGAACCAGTGGCTGTCCTTCTCGCTTTCTCTTAATTTGCTCCATATGGACTATAAGTAGCTCTAAAGAGTCGCCGGACTCAGGGGAAGGCCAACTAACCCCCCACACACACTCTGGGACAGGTGATCAGGAAGCCAATGGGTTCTTATGGTGTCTTCTCTCTCTCTCTCTCTCTCTCTCTCTCTCTCTCTTTCTCTCTTTTAAATAATGATAACACAGAAGATGAAGCAATGGGAAGGATCTGGTGAGCTCCTATGGATAGCACAAGGAAATAACTAGAGTCCGCTTAAAGCATCCAAGGGGAGGCTGACTTTTCAGGATTATTTTGATTCTGGGGATGGGAACCCAGCTGCAATAAACTACCATGTTGTTTCTGAGGACTGTCTATAAATGCATTCCTCATTTGAAAGGCTCCTCCTTTTTCATACACCATGTTCTGTGTTTATTTACACCCTCTTTTTTCTCTAACATATCAATTTTAACACCTTATAGTTTTTATTAAAGGCCCAAAGACCTATTGGACCTTGACAATGTTCTAGGCCACTCTCTGAGGAGTCGGGCAATTTTAAGGAGTGCATGGACTCTTAAACCAGCAGCCCCTTACATTTGGATCCACAGATCCTTCAGTGGGCAATGCATCAACTCTTTTTCTTCCCATTACCTACTTTCTCAAATGAAAAAAAAAAAAGGTAAGATGGGAAAGACAGACAGACAGTGGGAAGGTTAGGTCTCAAGGAGTATCTGCACAAGGATCTGTGATATGCGTGTACCAGGAAGCATGTGCCTGGAATTAGATAGTAGCTTTCAAAAACTGATCTTGCACAATAAAAACGCATCCTTGCTTTGGCAAGATGGCAGGTTATGGCTAGCTACTTGAACAATATTATAATCACCTCCTTGTGGGGGTCTGTGGTGCATTGATTCCAAAAGCCTTTCTGAAATAATGCTTTATAGTGTAATTTTTGCTTCAAGTAACTTTTACCACTGTCTATTCTGGTAGTCTAATTGCACCTGATTATCTAAGTGGTGGAAATATATGTAATCTCATAATTAGAACATGCAATCATGTTGTAAAAATTTTTGTGAAACTGTAAAACAGACGGTTTGTCAGTACAGTAGTTAGCCTCCCTGCCTCCCACCCCCCCCAATCTCTACCTACAAAAAGCAATGACTTTCTGCAGTGTGAGAGGAAATGGGAACATTTGGGGCTGAGTTTTACAAGGTAAAGGAGTGTATCACTCTGGTCTAAGACTCCTTAGGAATTCTAGTGCCAAATCATATTGTAAGTCAGGAAGACACAGTTTCTCTACAAGTCATGAATGCAGAATGCAAACTAAGACATACAACATCTCTGATAGTATTATCCAGGCCAGGAATAGGCCCTTCCTCCTCCACCCTTTGTTGTTGTCTATGCAATTTACTCTAAAATGTAATACTAACTTGTATACATTGGTGGCAAATGTGTATGAATCCGATGGTTTCCTAATATCTTTGAGATGGTAATTTCAGCCATTTCTTCAATTAGATGAAGCAAGGACTTACTGTTCTGAGTTCTTCAACTGCTCCTTTTCCTGCCTTCCTGGCCTTTCACTGGAGGTGCTAATGAGTGATACCAGGACCAAAGCTTGGGCTGTGCAAATGGAGTAAGATGCCTGGAGCCTGTGTGATCCAAACTGCAGAGCAAGACCTTTTCATGAGGCTGCAAACTATTATCCAGTGGAAGCTGGACAGCTTTATGGTACCAGCAGTTAGAATCCTCCAAAGGGAAAGGTGGAGATCCAATCTGTTTCTCATATGAGATCTGTGTGCTGAAACTCCAAGGGAGGTTTTGGGAAGACATTAAAGCAATGTCTTTAAATTAAAGCATGTGCCCAGCCACAAGAACCTTCTATGCAGGGCCAGGCCCAATTCTGCTGAGAGCCAGCTGCTTTTGCAAAGATTCCGTGAATTCATAATGGTTACTTAGGGATTTTAAAGTTGTGGCAAAAATGGAAGGAAATACTCATGGTACCTGTGACAGGTACCCCCCACTCTCTCTGAATACTCAAGAGTATGTTGACTTCATTGTTGAATCCAGATGAACTTCTTGGTTAATAATAATCCAGATAAACTTCTTGGTTAATGGCACTACCATTTCCTGTGACAGTGTTTAGTGTAAGAGCTGACATAAGACTCAGACTTCATGGTGAGAGCAGAGGAAGTGCCAACTGGAACTTTGAGGAATAACTTCTTCACTTCTGAGGAGACACAATAGGAGGGGGTGGTCTCCTAATCTTGTGGTGTCTGCTTTTGATATGATGCCTGAAGCTAGGACAGCCTTTGGAAACACAAAGGAAGTCACCACCAGGGTTAAGTCCATAATGGCCAAACTTGAAGAGCACAGGTCTGCTGTGACATCACTGGGCCAACTGCTGTCCCACTTGTGAATTTTCTGTAATGCAAGATAATGACTGCCCATGTTTATGCCTAGTTGAGTCAGGGCACAGTTTGGTAACATGCCTATTTGTCCTCAGTGGAGGAGTAGTGGTCAGCAATTATGAGAAGGTCAACACAATTGAATTTAAATCTCATTCACTAAAATAAAGTTAGAGTCTGAATTGGAATGGTGAATGAAGGCTTTAAATGGGTATAATCCTTTTGATAAGCAGTTTGTCAATAAGTATTAAGAGTTACAAAAAAAGATATGAATTTTGACCAGCTATTTCAGGTTAGATATTCAATCCCAAGGAATCATCCAAGCCATTGTAAATACATAGGTATAGATAGCTCTATAGACAGATATTCACTACACAAGGTGATGGGTTTATATACTTTTTTTTTCATTCATATTCAACCCATGCCCTACTTTTTCTTTCCCTCCCCCAGTCCCCTTTCATGTCCCACTTTTGTCTGTACTTTCATCACACACACACACACACACACACACACACACACACACACACACACACTGAAATCTAGGATCTACATATGAAAGAAAACATGGTAATGCCATTCTGAGTCTGGTATTCCATTTATGCAGTTGCCTCCATTTCCATCCATTTTACTGCAAACTTGTTCTTCTTTATGGCTGAGTAGGACTCCACTGTGTATACCTATCACAGTGGAGTGTTTGTTAATCCATTAATCTGTTGGTGGGCACCTAGGATGATTCTGTAACATGTCGGTTGTGAACAGTGCTGCAATTCTAACTATGGCTCTGTAGGTATCCCTCTATAGGGTATGCTGACTTAGATCATTTGTGTATAGTCCTGGATGGGTAAAGCTTGATCCTAGTTAGCATTCTTCCTTTCTCTTCCTTCATTCCTTCCTTTCTTCCTCCCTCCCTCCCTTCCTTTCTTCCTTCCTTCCTTCTCACTCCCCTCCTCTTCTTCCACCTCTCCTCCTTCTCCTTCCCTTTTGAGATAAGGTTTCTCTATGTAGCCCTAATTGTCCTGGAACTTAGAAATCTTCCTGCCTCTGCTTCCTGAGTGCTGCCACTATCAGTGTGTACCACCACTGCCTAGCCCCAGTTAGTTTTCTTAAGTAACCCCTACATTGAAGTCCATACCAATTTAACTGCCACTACTAGTAGTGTATGAGGCCAACACCAACATCTTTGTCAGCATATGTTATTTTCTTTCCCTTTGGGCTGTATTTTTTGAGGTAGGTCTTACATATCTGAGGCTGGCCAGAACGCCCTATGTAGTCAAAGATGACCCTGAACTTCCAATACTCTGCCTTCATCTCTTGAGTGTTGGGGTTATAGGTGTGTACCACTGTGGTTGTTTTATGTGGTGCTGGGAACTGCACTCACAGTTTTGTGTGGGCTAAGCAAACATTCTACCTACTGAACTACATCCCTAGACACCGCCACTTCCTAATGACAGATGGAATCTCAATATTGTTCTAATTTGCATTTCCCTGCTGGGTAAGGATATTAAACTTATTCTCATGTATACTGGCCACATGTATTTCATCTCTGAGAAGTATTTGCTCATTTTCTGGATGGTTTGTTTTACTGACAATTAATATTTTTTTTTAGATCTTTATATATTCTCTGTGTGACTTCTCTGTCAGATGTACAGTTAGCAGAGTACTTTGCAGGCTGTCTCCTTACTTGGCTAGTTGTTCCCTCTGCTGTGTGGCAACTTTTTAATTTTATTAAAATTTATATTATTAAGCCCAATAATATATACCTGATAGAACACTATTCATTGATTAAAACTGTTACAGAAGTGAAAAATGAAATTTTGTAGTAACAACAGCAATAGACAGGATGTATATTTAAGAGTGTGAAGAGATAGCTTATAAAGTTTTCAGAGTGGTGCTGATGTTAGGAGACTAGAGGACATACTACTGTTTTATTTTCCTTCCAATTTCATAAATAGAAAACCCCCTTACATATGAAACATGCATTGTTGCATTAATCACCAACTTGGGACAACTTGTGGGCAAGGATGATTGGAAATGTGTAGACAGCAGGACTGGGCTGGCCTGGGGAAAAGACTTGAGGTAGATGTAGAAAACTCATTAGCATTAGGATTTCTTCACAATGAGTTTGATTCTTCTTTTAAAGCCTGGCGTTTTGATGATGATGATGATTTTGGTATGTATTTGCACCTTTCTCCAGCCCACCCCTGCCCTGTGTGCCCAGTGATTTTATTGCATGGTTTGGGGAAGGTGCAAATCAAAAGCAGTTAGTACACACAGCATGGCAAAGTAACATCCTATCCCTGAAAGAACTCCATGGGGAAGCTCCCTATTCCTAATCAAGAAAGAAAATGTCAAATGCCTTGATCCAAATGTTATGCTTCGGAATAAATAAATTTGCCTGGGAGCAGTGGAGGGTGTGGGGTGAGGGTTGGGAGGAATTAATGTGGTCTTTAAAATTAAGTCTGGGACACAGGTAGTATGTAATCTAAGCCAATGACGCAACTGTTGAGCCCTAAAGAAGCGCCTGTATCCCATATAATTAAGAGGGATGGTTGGCATCAGGGGGACCCAAAATGTTATGCAGACTAACTGATTGCTCCATTGCTAATGACTGCCCAATTTCTTTAGATTAATTGGTGCAATCTATATTTTTGCAGCAAAGATTAAGTATCAACTTGATTTGGTGTCGATAAAAAAATTGATGGATGCTTGTGACTGCTCCATCCCAAAAATACTAAGATTATTACCACCATAATTATCATAAATGAGAAAACATGGGCAAGTGTGATTACAGGTCTAATTCTATCTTGAGACTTTAATGGCATAAAGTACTCAAGCTTTGCATTCATGATTTACTGCATGGGCACACCCCTTACAGGAGTACCCCTGGTGAACGGCATTCATTATATTCCCCATAATGCAAGGCTTTGGTCCAACATAGAACAAATACTCAAGACGGAGTTCCTAGAAAACCCAGCCCATTACCATCTACAGATCTCCAGTTTAGGAAGGAGACATGTGTCTGCCTGTAGCCTCCTTTCCATTCTGGGATATGAGAGATGTATTTCATTCTGCCATGCATAGAGGCTGAGAGTCTGTCAACGATGGCCAAGTAAAGCTGTGCCAAAGCCTGAAGATGAAGTCATGATCCTAGTTGGTGTCAACCTAGCACTCTGTGTGCCATCAGCTGGGAGGAGAGATAAAGGTCTACACATCTTAGATGTCCCACTTGGTTGGGGCATTCTTCAGAATGTCCTTGTTTAGGAAGAGAGAGACAGGGAGGAGGGTAAAGTCTGGTGCTGTGGCTCCGAGTAAGCCTGTTTGGAGACACTGAAGCATTGTGCTAGTAAAGAGCATGAAGGCACACAGCTTGCCACATGGGCAGAACTAGAGAGTGTCTTTGGATAGTCACTGTGGAGCACAATGGCCCAAAATCAGTCAACCAGAGGGTAAGGCAAATCTGTGTGAGGGTAGAGGCCATGAAGCAAGAGACATCCTTTAAAATGTGAAGCCACCCTTCTTGCCAAGCAATTGTGGCTGGGTAGAAGGCAATCTCACCTGCTCCTTGTGCTTACTAAGCCAGAAGTCTATTTTCATGAAGAACATTCAATTTTTACAACGCCCTAGACTGCGTGAGTAACTCTACTAACATCACTGCATCCAAGCCTGTTTCCACATACAGGAAGTGGGAACTATAACTGCCTCCTACCTCCAGGGTTGTTTTGAGAATTACACAAAGGCATAAATGCAGATGCAATAGCAATAACCTAGGAACTGCTCAAGATATGGAGCTGCCAGCCAAAGCCAGGCTTCTGTTCCATGCAGAATCCTGTTCAAATGAAATTTCCACATGCACAAGGCTAAAGGGGGAAGGGTCCCCAGTTTGACTTAGAGTATAGTTCTTTGCCTCTAGGACAGAACACTTCATGGAAGGCCTGGGGGAGTTTTGTAAGCCAGAGCACATATGTGACCAGCAAAGACAAATGTCTTTTCCATGAAATACTGGAGTGCTAGAGAGAACACTGTTTACACCAGAAGCACCAACAAGCACAAGGTGAACAAAGTGGACAGATTCTAAGTCACCACAGGTTCTCTCTCACGTACATATAACCTTCAAATTCCCTTTTGGCACATATGAAAATCTTTCCTGGTGCTGCAATTTAGGAAAATAAATTATGGGCATGACCTGGCACTGAGATCACCAGGCTGTCAATGATAGGCCTCTGGCTCATATCCAGGCGTACTTGGTAGCCCCCCAAAGCCCCATACCAACCTTTTCATAAGAAATAGCGCCGCTTTGCATGTGACAGTCATCATGAACTTTCCCAGAGAAATTTCTCCTCCCATTAAGAGTTTCCACAGCATTTTACCTTATGTGTCCAGTCATGGAAATTACAACTGGACATAAATTAATTTTGTTTTCTCTTGGATTCATTGTGCATCATTTAAATATTCAAAGAATTTATGCTCGTGCTCGCTTCGGCAGCACATATACTAAAATTGGAACGATACAGAGAAGATTAGCATGGCCCCTGTCCAAGGATGACACGCAAATTCGTGAAGCGTTCCATATTTTTCCAGTCCTCTGCTGGAGTCCCAGGCCCCTCCCAGAGATCCGCCTATCTCTGCGGGTCCACTTGGAGTTCCTGCAGGCAAGATCCTTGACCCACAAATCCGGGCCCCTGCCAAAGAACGAGGTCTCAGCTGGAGAGCGCCAGTTTCCAGTGAGATCCCACTACCCTGCAAAACCTTCTCAAGTTCCAGTCCAGCCCTCGTCCCCTTCTGCCGGCTATTGGCCAGAGAGAAGCCTCCTAGAGAGCTTGGACCACACAGAGATACAGACATTGAATCTTTGATCCACATAAGCCCATCTGGGAAGGATCATAGAGAGAGGGAAGAGACACCACCAACACCTACAGGAAGAAACTATGGGAAGAAGGCAATACAAGAGAACACCTAACAACAGAAAGACAAACATGACACCACCAGAATCTAGGGAATCTACACCAACTAGAATGGAACACAACAACAAAGCAGAGGAAGCAGAAGGGTACGACTTAAAAATCACCATCATAAAAATGATAGAGGCCCTCAAAGAAGATATGAGAAAATCCCTTAAAGAAATAGAGGAAAAAACAAACAAAAAAGTGGAAGAAATGAACAAATTCCTTAAGGAAAGTACAGAAAGCCAAGAAAAAACAATTAACCAGGTGAAGGAAACGGTTCAAGATTTGAAAACCGAAATTGAGAAAATAAAGGCAACACAAATGGAAGGAAAGCTGGAAATTGAAAAGCTGGGCAAAAAATCGGAAACCACGGACACAAGCATAACCAATAGAATTCAAGAGATGGAAGAGAGAATCTCAGGCGCAGAAGATAAACTAGAAGAAATAGATTCATCGACCAAAGAAAACCATAAATCCAACAAATCCTTAACACACAATATCCAGGAAATGTGGGGACACCATGAAAAGGCCAAACCTAAGAATAATAGGCATAGAGGAAGGTGAGGAAGCCCAGCTCAAAGGTGCCGAAAACATATTCAACAAAATCATCGAGGAAAACTTTCCAAATCTGAAGAAGGACATGCCCATGAAAGTACAAGAAGCATACCGAACCCCAAATAGGCTGGACCTAAGAAAAAAGACCCCTCGACATATAATAATCAAAACACCTAGCATACAGAATAAAGAAAGAATATTAAGAGCAGCGAAGGAAAAAGGACAGGTAACATATAAAGGCAGACCTATCAAAATTACACCTGACTTCTCCATGGAAACCCTCAAGGCCAGAAGGTCCTGGATAGATGTTCTAAAAGTATTAAGAGAACACGGATGCCAGCCTAGGCTACTATATCCAGCAAAACTCTCAGTCAATATAGATGGAGAGAACAAGATATTCAATGACAAAACCAGATTTTCCCAATATGTATCTACAAATCCAGCCCTACAGAAAGTATTGGAAGGAAAATTCCAACCCAAGGAAGGTAACTACGCCCACAAAAATGTAGGCAACAGATAATCCAACTACACCAGAAACCTAGGGTGAAGCAGAACAAATATATTCACAATACCACTGCCAACAACAAACCTAAATCAAACAACCATCAACAATCAATGGTCCTTACTCACCCTCAACATTAATGGTCTTAACTCACCTATAAAAAGACACAGATTAACAGAATGGATACGAAGACAGAACCCATCCTTCTGCTGCATACAAGAAACACATCTTAGCTCCAAAGATAGACATTACCTCAGGGTAAAGGGTTGGGAAAAGATTTTCCATTCAAATGGAAATAAGAAGCAAGCAGGCGTAGCTATCCTAATATCTAACAAGCTAGACTTCAAACCAAAACTAGTCAAAAGAGATGAAGACGGTCATTTCATATTCATCTCAGGAGAAATCCATCAACACAAAGTCTCAATTCTGAACATCTATGCCCCTAATACAAAGCCACCCACATTCGTAAAAGAAACACTACTAAAACTCAAAGCTCATATAAAACCTCACACACTTATAGTGGGAGACTTCAATACACCACTCTCAACACTAGATAGGACCACAAATCAGAAACTCAACAAAGAAACAAAAGAATTAACAGAAGTTATGTCTCAACTGGGGCTAACAGACATCTATAGAACATTCCATCCAAAGACAAAAGAATATACCTTCTTCTCTGCTCCACATGGAACCTTCTCTAAAATCGACCACATACTAGGAGACATAACAAACCTCAACAGATACAAGAGAATAGAAATAGTCCCCTGTATCTTATCGGACCACCATGCTTTAAAATTGGAATTCAACAACAATACAAATAGCAGAAAACCTGCAAACTCATGGAAACTTAACAATGTGCAATTGCACCACTCCTGGGTCAAAGAACAAATAAAGAAAGAAATTAAAGAATTTCTAATATTCAACGAGAATGAGGATACAACATACCCGAACTTATGGGACACCTTGAAAGCAGTGCTACGAGGGAAGTTCATTGCACTAAGTGCCCATATGAAGAAAACAGAGGATAGTCACATAAATGAATTAACAGCCCAACTGAAAACCTTAGAACAGAGAGAAGAGAATTCACCCCGCAGGAGCAGACGCCAGGAAATAATCAACTTGAGGGCTGAAATCAACAAAATAGAAACCAGGAAAACAATACAAAAAAATCAATGCAACAAAGAGTTGGTTTTTTGAGAAAATCAACAAGATTGATAAACCTTTATCCAAATTAACGAAAAAGCAGAGACAGAACATGCAAATTAACAAAATCAGAAACGAAATGGGGAACATAACAACAGACACAGAGGAAATCCAGACAATTTTCAGGTCATACTTCGAAAATCTGTATTCCACAAAAATTGAAAATTCAAAGGAAATGGACAAGTTTCTGGATAACTATCACTTACCAAAATTAAATCAAGAACAGACAAACAACTTAAATAGACCTATAACCCGAAATGAAATAGAAGCAGTCATCGAAAGCCTTCCAACGAAAAAAAGTCCAGGGCCAGATGGATTCAGTGCAGAATTCTACCAGACATTCAAGGAAGAACTAATACCACTACTCCTCAAACTGTTCCACAAGATAGAAACAGAAGGTTTATTGCCAAACTCTTTTTATGAGGCCACAATAACTTTGGTACCCAAACCTCACAAAGACACAACTAAGAAAGAAAACTACAGACCAATATCCCTGATGAACATCGATGCAAAAATACTCAATAAAATAATGGCAAACCGAATTCAAAAATACATCAGAGAAATCATCCACCATGATCAAGTAGGCTTCATACCTGGACTACAGGGATGGTTTAACATACGAAAATCTATCAACGTGATCCACCATATAAACTAATTGAAAAAGAAAAACCATATGATTATCTCCCTAGATGCAGAAAAAGCCTTCGATAAAATTCAACACCCTTTCATGATAAAGGTATTAGAGAGGTCAGGGATAACAGGAACATACCTAAACATAATAAGAGCAATATACAGCAAACCAACTGCCAACATCAAACTGAATGGAGAGAAACTTAAGCCAATTCCTCTAAAATCAGGAACAAGACAAGGCTGTCCTCTCTCTCCATATCTCTTCAATATCGTACTAGGAATTCTAGCTAATGCTATAAGACAACAAAAGGAGATCAAGGGCATCCAAATTAGAAAGGAAGAAGTCAAACTGTCTCTATTTGCAGATTATAGGATAGTTTACATAAGCGACCCAATAAACTCTACCAGGGAACTCCTACAGCTGATAAACACCTTCAGCAAACTAGCAGGGTAGAAGATAAACTCAAAAAAAAATAGTAGCCCTATTTTTTTCAGACGACAAAGAGGCAGAGAAAGAAATCAGAGAAACATCACACTTTACAATAGCCACAAGCAACATAAAGTATCTTGGTGTAACGCTTACCAAACAAGTAAAAGATCTATATAATAAGAACTTTGTGACTCTAAAGAAAGAAATTAAAGAAGATACCAGAAAATGGAAAGACCTCCCATGCTCTTGGATAGGTAGGATAAACATAGTAAAAATGGCAATCTTACCAAAAGCAATCTACAGATTCAATGCAATCCCCATTAAAATCCCACCACAATTCTTCACCGACCTTGAAAGGATAATAATCAACTTTATACGGAAAAACAAAAGACCCAGGATAGCCAAAACAACCCTATACAATAAAAGAACATCAGGAGGCATCACCATTCCTGACTTTAAGCTCTACTACAGAGCTATAGTTCTGAAAACAGCCTTGGATTGGCATAAAAATAGACAGGTAGACCAATGGAATCGAATTGAAAATCCTGATATTAATCCACGCACCTATGAACACCTGATTTTCGACAAAACAGCGAAAATTATACAATGGGGCAAAGACAGCATCTTCACCAAATGGTGCTGGCACAATTGGATGAGGGTGTGTAGAAGACTGCAGATAGACCCATGTCTGTCGCCATGCACAAAACTCAAGTCCAAATGGATCAAAGACCTCAACATCAATCCAGCCACATTGAACCTCTTAGAAGAGAAAGTAGGAGGTACCCTTGAACAAATTGGTATAGGAGACCGCTTCTTGAACATAACTCCAGGGGCACAGACACTGAAAGAAACAATTAATAAATGGGACCTCTTCAAACTTAGAAGCTTCTGTAAGGCAAAGGACACAGTTGACAAGATCAAACGGCAGCCCACTGACTGGGAAAAGATTTTCACTAATCCTATATCCGACAAAGGGCTGATCTCCAAAATATACAAAGAACTCAAGAAACTAGTCAACAAAACACCAAATAACCCTATTAAAAAATGGGGTACAGAACTGAAGAAAGAATTCTCAATAGAGGAAATCAAAAAGGCTGAAAGACACTTAAGGAAATGCTCCACATCCTTAGCTGTCAGGGAAATGCAAATCAAAACAACTTTGAGATACCATCTTACCCCTGCCAGAATGGCTAAAATTAGAAACACCAGTGATGACTTATGTTGGAGAGGATGTGGAGAAAGTGGAACACTCCTCCACTGCTGGTGGGAGTGCAAACTCATACAGCCACTTTGGAGATCAGTATGGCGGTTCCTCAGGAAAATGGGATTTAGTTTACCACAGGACCCGGCAATCCCCCTCTTAGGCATATACCCAAAGGATTCACATCAATGCAACAAAGACATCTGTTCAACTATGTTCATAGCAGCACTATTTGTAATACCAAGAACCTGGAAGCAACCTAGATGCCCTTCAATTGAAGAATGGTTAATGAAGATGTGGCACATCTACACAATGGAATACTACTCTGCAGAAAAAAATAATGGTATCTTGAAATTCGCAGGCAAGTGGATGGCACTTGAAGAAACCATCCTGAATGAGGTAACCCAGCCACAAAAAGAGGAACACAGTATGTACTCACTCATATATGGATTTTAGACCTAGATCAAAAGATCACCAGCCTATAATTCACATCACCAGAGGAACTAGGATACAAGTTGTATTCTAAGAGATTCATATAAAGTCCCTCACAGAACTGGGAAGGGACAAGTCCCCCAGACCTCAGGTATAGTGGGGGAGGACAGCTAATGGAGAGAGAAGTAGGAGAAAATGAGAGGGAGGAGAGGAAGGCATGTGCGACCAGGAGGATTGAGCCTGGTTAGGAATGGAAAATAGGAAAGAGAGAGAGAGACAGAGACAGAGAGAGAGAACATAAAAGAGGGAGCCAATATTGGTTTGAAGATAAAGTTGAACACAAAGAAAGGTCGAGGGAACTACAAGACTGCTCCCAACTAACAATCTCAGCTTCCGTGGAAAGGCTATCATAAATGCCCTTCCCGGAGAGTGAGATCAACAACTAACTTCTCCATGGAGTCCTCAACTAATGCCTGTTGAAAACAGGAGCAAACACCCATACATAAACACTGAGTCAAACTAGAACCCAGATGCAGATGGAGAGGACAAAACCATGCGGTAGAAGTACATAGAGACAGCTTACCTGAACAAGGAGGAGCTAAGGGACACTAGACTGATAGCTGGGAAGCCAACAGGGGTCTGACTCGGACCCCCCTGAATATGGGTCTCAGCCAGAAGGTCTGAGCAGCCTAAGAGACCTCAGACAGTGGAGCCAGGATGTATCCCTGGTGCACAAAAGGACTTTGCAAACATATCCCCCATGGAGGGATAACTGCCTTATTCTAGAGATAGGAGAGAAGCCCTGGTCCCTACTTCACAGGACCTGTCAGATCTACATGACCCCAACTGGATGGCATTCCCCTACATATTGTATTGTGGTGGGGGGTTGGGAGGGGAGGGTGTTTAGAGTGCATGGGAGAGGTTAGAGAGGGCAAAAGGGAGGGAAGGAGAGAGGGAGGGCTTGGGGGGAGGGAGGGAGGGAGGGAGGGAGAGGGAACTGGGATCGACATGTAAAATAATAATAAAAAAAAAAAAAAAAAAAAAAAAAAAACGCTTTGACTCCAAAATTTAAGTTGAAGAACAAGTTACTGGGGAAAAGTATTTCTATTTTTGTTTCCACAGAAAATGAAAAGATGTGGATTCCTTCCAGACTAATGTGGTTTGATCACACCAGACCGCCTGAAACAGAGTACAAGCTGATCCTACATTCCAAACAGCTGGACAAAACAGCCCTACAGACTACAGCTAGGATATCTGAATCTTCTTCGAATCCCCCAAGACAGCGCCCCTTACCAGCAGGAAGTAGTTTGGAAAGAACGACGCCCAAATTCCCAACTATTGTGTATAAATGTTTGTTTTCATTTAATTGGACTTTGTTATATAAAATTAAATAAAAAAAATTAAAAAAAAAAAGAAATAGATCATTACATCATCCATAGGTTTACGAGTTTGGTGCAATCTCGTCTGAGTTAATATAAAATGCCTATTTATTAACTATCAATTTAAGTTTTTGAATAAATCATTATTCCAGGAAGAGAAGGGTCTGACTTCTTCATGTGGGATTTAAGTATGCACCACCATGTCATTATTCAATAATTTTTCAATATATAAAATTATTATTGTTCCACAATGTCATGTATTTTAGACAAAAAAGTTCCACTACTTACATATGTAAAGATGTAATTATTAAATTGTTTCATTATATAATCTGTGAACCCTGAAGTTTGGTGCCACCTTTTGTGACTCAAGTGTGACAGGTGATCTAACTATCTGGTTATTTCATTCTTCAAATCTGTCTTTTTCTAGTCCAGGAAGAGTGGAGTCTGTACCCACCTTGGTGGTGTTAATTGTCTCTTGGGATTTCATTATTTATTTATTTATTTAAATCAATGTTGATATCATTTTGTTAACTCACTAGGGGTGAATTATGAGAAATTATCTCATTATTCATTCACTTATTTTTTCAAGTCAATGATTAAAAACTCAATGACCTCTTCAGTTCTGAGCAATCTTGTAGGAGTCACGTATAAAACACCATCCCCTTGTTGAATTTTTATTCATTTAATTATGAAAATCTATCACTATGTATTCAGTGATCACTGTAGTTTTGAGCCTCCTTATGGGAGTCAATCATGCCAGACCATCACATCATCTAATACACTTACTTATTGAACTGTAAAATAAGAAATGAAATAAAAATTCATCATTTATTTAATGTATTTGAAAGAAAGATGATGTTATGGACCATACGTCCCTTTGGAGTCAGATGTTGGGGGGCTTGATGATGTAACATCATCTCATTACTAGATTATGTAGCTATTTAAATAGATCATTACATCAGCCATAGCTTTACTACTTTGGTGCCATCTTGTCACTGTTATTATAAACGCCCACTAATTCCAATTGTCAATTTATTTTTTAAAATAAATCATTATTCCAGGAAGAGGTCAGTCTGACTCCTACATGTGAGATTTAAGTATGCACCACCATGTCATTATTCAATAATTTTTCAATATATAATAATTGTTTAAATCGATGAAGATGTGGTCCTTCACGACTGAGGTCTGGTCATTCCTCCCTGCGAGTTAATCATGTGGCATTATTTACTTATCTAAGTATTACTCCCATGACAGTCACTGGAGTTTGGTTCCGTCTTATGAAATTTAAGTGTGCAGGAGTATCCAATGATTTACTGATTTGATTACATAAATAATGATGGCGCCAACAATTATAGGTTGGGCTGCTGTGCGATTGACACAGCAGGAGATTGGTCCCAGAAGCAGTGCCCAGAGAATGAGGGACACTGGGATATCCAGTGATTACTGATTACATAATAATAGATTTTTAATGTTCGAGTGATTAAACGATTTAAAAAACTTTATTGTTTCGCATCAACAGTTTCTGAGAGGTTGCAACAAAACTGACCCAAGAAGGACACACTCAACTCCAGTTTAAAAAATCGAGTAACTTAATAATCTCATGATCAGAGAATCTTATCTAATGTACTCTGTTCGGCTGAAAACATGACACACCACCAACACTAACTAACTCTAAATATCCATATCATAAAGTGGGGTACAGACCTTAAGAGAGAATTATCAATTGAGGAATCAAAAATGACTGAAAGAAACGTAAGACAGTGCTCAAAATCCTTAGTCATCAGCCAAATGTAAATCAAAACAACTCTGAAAAACCATGTGAACAAGCTGTTCTAAAGGTAGGAGAATGAAGAGAAGTTCATTTTCTTTTCAGTAAATAGAAAAGGATTATGGTAGAGGCGATCAATGGTACTGTTTCCACCCTGGAAATGAGAAAATCGAAGCATAGAACATAGGTTTAAATACTCATCAACGTACTTGAATGGCAGAATGATGCTTTCATTTTCATGCTCATATCACTATAGGCATGTTGTGAGCTTGAGAGACTGGTAAATATGTATAACACAAAAGAAGAGCCCTGCTTTGTTTTTGTGAGGAAATCAGTGAGGCTGTAAGGTTAGTCCATTGGTGGGTATGTAACTTTAGCATGTGGGAGGGGCACTAGAATGGGACAGAATGTTGGATCATAAATGTTGCCTGGCAACCCTGCTTGCCTCCTGGTATCATGGGCCAAGAACCAGAGAGCAGCTTCGATAAACTGTGGGACATTACAATCTCCCAAGGTAACTATCTCCTAAAGCTTTTGATTACAGCATTTGATTCCCCTAAGCAAGTCATAGAATAATGTCTGGAAATTGGCCTACAGCTATTACTGGTTACCCAATTCAAGATTACCTAATATCAGAGAACATAGTTGGTGGAGAAACAGTTCAAAGTCTCGTGTTTATGAAAGCTCTCTCTCCTAAGAAGTAAAACTATGGATTATAAGATAATAAGACTCACAATTATTCATCAAAAGTTGAGTTTTCCGTTGTTAAATTCTTTCAGGAAGGTGATAATCCATTTGTTAGAGTAGACTTAGTGATTATTGGAATGCAGTTCATCTCCCCTGAGGCAGCTGTCCCACATCAAATATGGGGTATCTTCTAAAACCCTGCATGCACAATGACATTTCAGCATTTACACGTTTTACTTCTCAAGTCTGCGATTAAATAAGGGATGAACCGGGGAGTTTCACACAGTCTTGTGGGAGGCAGGTGAGTGACAACTTGTGTCGAGTATGGCAGACCATATACTTTTCTGATCATGTTATTATTTAGTTATTAAAATAGGACATTAGATAATCCATGATCAGTGGATTATTGTTCCACGATGTGGGAGTCACATATTTTAGACCATCTAAATATTAATTATATAATTAAGTTAATTAAGTAATTAAATTAATGATGACAAGCATTGTTCACGAGTCTGGTTTGGAGCCACCTTATGAAAGTGGATGATGTTACATCAACTCTTTATTTGATTATTTGTAATTAGTTGTATAATTATGTAAACCAATAACCCTCTATTCCATGAAGAGTCCTGTGAAGCTCCCTCTTGGGAGTTAATATGCAATGTCATCACATTTTATGATTAATTTTTTCAATTGATGATGATGACATCCATCATGATTGGAGTCTGGACATGCTTCCCTGTCAGTTAAATGCTACCTCACCTCTCTATTGTGATGGTTAGCTGTTACTGACTTATTTAATTGTTTAAATTAATTGAACGGCAGACCGTGGATCATCGATTATGATTAGGGTGAAAATGCCTGTCAGGGACCAGGTTGGTTAGGTTGTAGAAATGGAAACGGCAGTTTCTGAATGATCAATGAATCACCCAGATACACGTATTGCTGGATGATTGAGTCCAGAAGATTCCATGGTGCCCTCCGAGAAATACAAGGACTTCACCGAAGCAGGCACAGTTTTCTGGGTGTTTGCTCCCTGTTCTTCCTCCACATCTTCACCTTGGTGGTGATCATTTAATTAATGTATTTAAAATAAAGGTAATGTTATGGACCATAAGTGCCTTTTGGAGTCAGATTTTGGGAGTTGATGTTGCAACATCATCTCATTACTTCATCATTTAGCTATGTAAATAAATCATTTCATCTTCGATAGGTTTAGGACTTTGGTGCCACCTCGTAAGTGTTAATATAAAATGCCAACTAATTGATTATCTTTTTAAATTTTTAAATACATCATTATTCCAGGATGAGATCGGTCTACTACACCGTGTGGGATTGAAGTATGCACCACCATGTCATTATTCAATAATTTTTCATTATATATTAATTATTTAAATCGATGAAGATATTCTTCTTTATGACTGGAGTCTAGCCCTTCCTCCCTGGGAGTTAATCGCGTGGCATTATTTACTTTTCTAAGTACTACTTCCTTGAAAATCACTGGAGTTTCATTCCATCATATGAAAGTTAAGTATGCAAGTATATCCAATTATTAACTTATTTGATTGCATAAGTAATGATGGTGTCATCCGTCATTTGAGTGCTGTGCGATTGACACAGCAGGAGACCAGTACCAGAAGCAGTGCCCAGAGAATGAAGGACACTGCATTATCCAGTGATAACTGATTATGTAATCATAGATTTTTAACAATAGAATGATTACACGATTTAAAATAACTGTGCTGGTTCGCATCATCCGTTTCTGAGAGCTTGCTACAGAACTGACCCATGAAGGACACAGTCACCACCGATTTTAGAAATGGAATAATTGAATAATCTCCTGATCATGGAATCTCATCTAATGAACTCTGTCTGGCTGATAACATGACACACCATCAACAATAAATAACTCTTAATAACCATATAAGAAAGCGTGGTACAGGACTTAATAGAGAACTATCAATTGAGGAATCCAAAATGACTGAAATAAACATAATACAGGGCTCCAAATCCTTAGTCATCAGCCAAATGCAAATGCAAACAACTCTGGGAAAAGATGGG
This sequence comes from Phodopus roborovskii, assembly GCF_943737965.1. Lineage (NCBI taxonomy): Eukaryota > Metazoa > Chordata > Mammalia > Rodentia > Cricetidae > Phodopus > Phodopus roborovskii. The sequence continues at coordinate 71,752 of NW_026126894.1, read as the reverse complement.
ATCAAGCTCCTCTAAAGGTAAGAGACTGAAGAGGAGTTTATTTTATTTTCAATAAAGAGAAAAGTATCATGTTAGATGTGATTAATTTTATTGTTTCCATCTAGAAATGAGAAAATTGAAGCATAGAAAAACAGGTCTAAAATACTCATAAATGTACTTGAATGGCATAATGATGCTTTTGTTTTCATGCTTTTGTCACTATAGGCATGTTGTAGCTTGAGAGACTGGTAAATATGTAGAACTCAAAAGAAAGAGCCCTGCTTTGTTTCTGTGGGAAAACCAGTGAGGCTGTAAGGTTAGTTCATCGGTGGGTAGACTACTTTTAGCATGTTGGAGGGGCACTAGAATGTGACAAAATGTTGGTTCATAAATATTGCCTGGCAACCCTGCTTGCATTCTGTATCCTGATATCATGGGCCAAGGGCCAGAGAGCATCATCAAGAAAGTGTTATCATGGGACATTACAGTGTCCCAAGAAAAAGATCTCCTAAAACTATTTATGACAGCATTTGATTCGCCTAAACAAGTCATAGCCAAATCTCTGGAAGTTTGCCTACAGCTTTTACTGGTTACCAAATTCAAGATTACCTAATCATCAGAGAACGTAGTCTGTGGAGAAACAGTTCAAATTCTTCTGTTTATGAATACTCTCTCTCCTAAGAAGTCACACTATGGAACAAAAGACAAATAAAACTCACAATTATTCATCAAAATGTCAGTTTGTCATTGTTGACTTCCTTCAGGAAGGTGGTAATCCATTTGTTAGATTAGACTTAGTGATTATTGGATTTCAGTCGATCTCTTTTGAGGCAGCCGTCCAACATTAAATATGTGCTATCTTCTAAAAACCCTGCATACAAAATGACATTTCAGCATTTAAACATTTTATTACTCAACTCTGAGATTAAATAAGGGATGAACCTGGGAGTTTCACACAATCATATGGGATTCAACTGAGAGCCAATTGTGTCGAGTATGGCAGACCATTTCATCCTCTAATTATGTTGTTATTTGATTATTAAAATAGGACATTAGATAATCCATGATCAGTGCATTGTGATTCCAGGCAATTATTCCAGGCAGGCAATTATTATAGACAATCTAATTATGAATTACATAGCTAAAATATTTAAATTAATCACAACAGCATCGTTCTCGAGTCTGGTTTGGAGCCACCTTAGGGAACTGGAACTGAATGATGCTACATGAACTCATAATTTGATTATTTAAATATATAAAACAATGTTTATATCGTCCATGACACCTGGAATTTGGAGCCAGAGATCATCTAATTACAGAATTAAAGTATATAAATTGACAATTTGTGTTAATACCCCAGCTAATGTAAATATCTCTATAGTTATGTAAACCAAAAATCCTCCATTAACTTCACAAAAGCTCCCTCTTGTGGAGTTAATGTGCAATATCATCACATTTTAGGATTCACTGTTACAGTTGATGATGTTGGCATTCTTCATGACTACAGTCTGGCCATGCTTCCCTGCCAGTTAAGTGCTACATCACCACTTTATTGAGACAGTTAGCTATTACTGACTTATTAATTCTTTCAATTATTTAAATGACAGTCATTGCTATCACTGATTGCCATTAGGATGCAAATATCTGTCAGGGACAAGGTTAGGAAAGTTGTAGACAAGGGCAGAGCATTTTCTGAATGATCTATGCATCTCCCTGGGGACTAGGGATACTAAATGATTGAGTCCAGAAGATTGCATGGTGCCCTCTGAGAAATACAAGGACTTGACCAAGGCCGGCATGGTGGTCTGGGTGTTGACTACCTGCTCTTCCTACACATCTTCATTCACATCGGTTGTGATCTATGATGATAAGAATTAGTGGCACAAGGAGATCGGCATCATCACTGAGACCTCGCGAAAGGATGATGACCCAGAACCTGGAATGGGCCAATTACCTCAGATCCTACAGCAACACAATAGAGATTCAGGCACAGGTGAGGATACCAGGCAAACAGAATTCACCAGGCAAGACAGTGTGAGTATCTGACGATTAACTTATGGAATTTTAAAATTCCCTGACTACACCATACTTTTTCATATCTGGCCAGTCTTCCCATGAATTGATGATATAAAAAAGGTCAACGACTTACTACTTTAAAGATGTAATTATTAAATTGTTTCATTATATAATCTGTGAACTCTGAAGTTTGGTGCCACCTTGTGTGACTCAAGCATGACAGATGATCAAACTATATGATTATTTCACTATTCAAATCTGTCTTTTTCTTCTCCAGGAAGAGTGGAGTCTGGATCCATCATGTTGGTGTTAAATTGTCTCTTGTGATTTCATTATTTATTGATTTATTTAAATCAATGTTGATATCATTTTGTTATCTCTCCAGGGGTGAATTATGAGAAATTATGTCTTTATTCATTAATTTTTTTGTTCAAATCTATGATTAAGAACTCAATGTCTTTTCACTATTGAGCAATCTTTTAGGCTTTATGAATAAAACACTATCCACTTGTTTAGTATTTACTCATTTGATTATGAAAATCTGTCAGCATGTATTCAGTGATCACTGGAGTTTTGAGGCACCTCATGGAGTCCATCTTGCCAGACCATCATATTATCTAATACTATAATTACTCATTTATCTGAGGAAATAGGAAATTAAATATTAATTCATCATTTAATTAACGTATTTAAATACAGGTAATGTTCTAGACCGTAAGTCCCTTTTGGACTTTGGATCTCTTCAGTTTTGATCAATATTGTAGGAGTCACGTACAAAAAACCATCCACTTGTTTAATTTTTATTCATTTAATTATGAAGATCTGTCATTTTTTATTCAGTGATCACTCGAGTTTTGAATCTCTTTGTGGGAGTCAGTCATGCCAGACCATCACATCATCTAATACTACACTTACTTATTTAACTGTAAAATAGGGAAAATAAATAATAATTCATCATTTAGTTAACGTGTTTAAGGTAAAGATGATGTTATGGACCATAAGTCCCTTCTGGAGTCAGATTTGGGAGTTGATGATGTAACACCATTTCATTTCTTGATTATTTAGCTATTTCAATAGATCCTTTCATCAGCCATAGTTTTACGAATTTGGTGCCATCATGTCAGAGTCAATATAAAACGCCTACTAATTAATTATCAATATAATTTTTAAATAAATCATGATTCCAGCAAGAAATCAGTCTGACTTCTCCATGTGGGATTTAAGTATGCACCACTGTAACAAGTATGGTTTTTTTCGCCTTCTGCCTCCTGGTTTTGTCCCGCCGCCACGCCGCCAGCCCCAAATAATACACAGAGACTCTGTATTTGGTACAATACTGTTGGCCCGGTTACTTGTTTCTTATCGGCTAGCTCTGTCTTTAATTATTAACCCATTTCTGTTGATCTATGTATTTTTCTTACTAGGGAGCCGGCGGCATACTGCTTTCTTCATACTCTCCATCTTGACTCCTCCTTCCTACTTCCTATTTCCTCCTTGTCTCCTAGTCCCTCCTATCTTCCTTTCCTATTGGCCAACAGTGCTTTATTATTAACCAGTATGAGAAACATATACAGAATGACATCTCCCATCACACCACCATGTCATTATTCAATTATTCTTCATTATATCTTAATTATTTAAATCTATGACTATTTCCTTTTCATGCTTATATAACTATAGGTTTGTTGTAGCTTGAGAGACTGGTAAATATGTATAACTCAAAAAAAGAGCCCTGCATCGTTTTTGCGAGAAAATCAGTGAGGTTGTAAATTTAGTCCATCATTGGGTATGCTAATTTTAGCATGTGGGAGGTGCACTAGAAAGTGACAGAATGTTGGATCATAAAGGTTGCCTGGCAACAATGCTTGCATTCTGTATCCTGGTATCATGGGCCAAATACCAGAGAGCAGCTTCGATAAAGTGTTATCATTGGACATGAAAAGCTTCCAAGATAACTATCTCCTAAAACGTTTAATGTCAGCAACTCATTCCCCTAACCAAGTCATAGCCAAATCTCTGGAAGCTTGCCTACAGCTATTACTGGTTACCCAATTCAAGATTACCTGATATCGGAGAATATAATCTGTGGAAAAACTGGTCAAAGACTTCTGTATATGAATGTTCTCACTTCTAAGAAGTAACTATGGTTTAAAAGATAATGAGACTCACAATTATTCATCAAAAGTTGAGTTTTCCATTGTTAACTTCCTTCAAGAAGGCGAAAATCCATTTGAAAGTGTAGGCTTAGGGATCGTTAAAGATCTATTATTATGTGATCAATAATCAATTAATATCCCAGTGTCTGTCATTCTCTGTGCACTGCTTTTGATACCAATCTCCTATATGTGTCAATCACACAGCAGCCAAACCCATAATGGATGGTACCTGCATTATATAGGTAATCAAATAAGTAAATAATTTGAAAGTCATGCATACTCAACTTTCATAGGATGGAACCAAACTCCAGTGATTGTCCAGGAGTAATACTTAGATAATTAAATATGCCACACATTTAACACCCAGGGAGGAATGGACAGACTCCAGTAATGAAGGACAACATTTTCATCGATTTTAATAATTAATATAAAATGAAAAATATTTGAATGATGACATGGTAGTGCATAATTAAATCCCACATGGAGAAGTCAGACTGTTCTCTTCCTGGAATAATTATGTATATAAAAACTTAAATTGCTAATTAATTAGTTGGAGTTTTATATTAACTCTGACAAGATGGCACCAACCTCGTAAAACTATTTCTGATGCAATGGTCTATTTAAATAGCTAAATAGTCAAGTACTGAGATGATGTCACATCATCAACTCCAAAAATCTGACTCCAAACTATCTTACGGTCCAAAACATCACCTTTATTTTAAATATGTTAATTAAATGATGAATTAAGATTTAATTTCCTAATTTCACAGTTAAGTAAGTTTAGTATTACATGTTGTGTTGGTCTGGCATGATTGACTCCCATAAGGAGCCCCAAATCTCATGTGATCCCTGAATAAATAATGACAGATTTTAATAATTAAATGTAAAAATTAAACAAGTGGATGTTTTATATGTGACTTCTACAAGATTGCTCAAACCTGAAGAGATCATTGAGTTTTTAACCATAGATTTGAACAAAAAAAATGAATGAATGAGATAATTCCTCGTAATTCAGTCCTAGAGAGATAACAAATGATATCCCCATTTATTAAATAAATAAATAATGAAATCACAAGAGACAATTAAGACCAACAAGGTGGTTCCAGACTCCACTCTTCCTGGAGTAGTAAAAGACAGATTTGAATAATGAAATAATCAGATAGTTAAATCATGTGTCACAATTGAGTCACACAAGGTGGCACCAAACTTCAGGGTTCACAGATTATATAATGAAACAATTTAATAATAGCAATTTTAAATATGTAAGTAGTTGAACTTTTTGTATCATCAATTCCTGGGCAGATATGGGAGACATGATAAACTATGCTGTCATCACGGGTTTTTAGAATTCCATAAGTTAATAATCAGATAACCATACTGTCTTGCCTGGTGAACACTGTCAGCCTGACATCATCCCCAGTGCCTGAATCTCTGTTGGGGTGTGGCAGTACCTGAGATGATGGGCCTATACCTGGCATAGCAGTAGTTGCTAAAATGTTGCTATCAGCTATAAAGATGGCTGCAGGAAAGGCATCACCCGCAGAGCTGAGAGAGAGATGTTCTTTCATGTTCTGAGTCGTCATCCTTTTGCCAGGTCTTGGTGATGGTGCCGACCTCCTAGTGCCACTCCTTCTTCTCATGGTAGATCTCAACCGATGTGAAGATGTGGAGGAAGAGTAGGTAGTCAACACCCAGGCCACCGTGCCGGCCTTGGTGAAGTCCTTGTACTTCTTGGAGGGCACCGTGCAACCTTCTGGACTCAATCATCCAACATCCTTAGTAATCTGGGTGATGCATAGATCATTCAGAACCTGCTATTTCCATGTCTACAATCTTTCTAACCATGTCCCTGACAGATATTTGCACCCAAATGATAATTGATGATGTCATTGTCCATCGTTTAAATAATTTAAATAATTAAATAATTAAATAACTGTCACAATAAAGAGGTGATGTAGCATTTTACTGGCAGGGAAGAATGGCCAGTCTCCAGTCATGAAGGACATAATCATCATCAATTGAAACAATGAATCATAAACTGTGATGATATTGCACATTAACAGCCCAAGAGGGAGATTTACAGGACTCTTTATGGAATAGTGGAATAATGGTTTGCTTAATTATACAAATATTTACATTATCTTGGGTATTAACATGAATTGTCAATTAAAATACTTTTATTATGTAATTAGAATATCTGTGGCACTTGACCCCACAAGGTAGGATGAAATTCCATGTGTCATGGATGATATAATCATTGTTTTTTATAACTAAATAGTCAAATAATGGATGTCACATAATCCACTTCCCTAAGGTGGCTACAAACCAGACTTGTAAACAATGCTGTCATCATTTATTTAAATAATTTAATCACATAATTAATATTTAGATGGTCTAAAATACTTGAGTCCCACATTGTTGAACAATAATCCACTGATCATTGATTATCTAATGTCCTATTTTAATAATTAAATAATACCATAATCAGATGATGAAATGGTCTTCCATAGTCGACACAACTTGTCTCTCACTTGAGTCCCAAAAGATTGTGTGAAACTCCTTGCTTCATCCCTTAGTTCTTCACAGAGTTGAATAATAAAATGCTGAAACGTCATTGTGTATGCAAGGTTTTAGGTGTCTCATTTTTAATGTTGGACTGCTGCCACAAAAGAGATGAACTGCAATCCAAATATCCCTCAGTCTACTCTAACAAATGGATTATCACCTTCCTGAAGAAAGTTAACAATGGAAAACTCATCTTTTGATGAATAATTGTGAGTCTTATTGTCTTTTAATCCATAGCTGTACTTCTTAGGAGAGATAGCATTCATAGGCAGAAGTCTTTGAACTGTTTCTCCACAAACTATAAAATCTTATATTGGGTAGGCAAACTTCCAGAGATTTGGCTATGAGTTGGTTAGGGGAAACAAATGCTCTCATTACAAATTTTAGGAGATAGTTATCTTGGGAGAATGTAATCTCCCAAAATAACACCTAAAATATCTCCATCTAATATGGTATCTCTTTTGTTGTTCTCTCTTCTTTCCAAAACTCAGTCTTCTTGATGTCTCTTATTCTCCTCTCCCATCTTCTCCTCTTCTCTTTCTCCTAACTCTTCCTCCTTTTAGACCATGCTCCCAAATTTCTCTGCAGACCTTGTTCCTTTCCACTACTCTGGGGAGGCAATGATAGGCCTTTTTTTGGGTGAAGTCTGAACTGAGGTGAATCCAGTGGAATGTCCCCATTTACACCATAGTGCAGTGCTTTTAATGGTGCTACCTAACACTGGCAGGACTTGAACCAGCATCTCTCCACATGCAGCTCAATGTTAATGCTGAGGCTTTACACAAAGTGATGCTCTACAGAATGGCACCTAAGGGGAACTTGTAAACCACACCTCCTCCTAAAAGCGATCCCACCAACTCCTGAATCCTTCCTCCCCATATCATTCCTGGCAAGAAGGAAGAAGCCTTACTTAAAACAACACTGGCATACCCACGGAGCCTAGATTGTTGCATGGAAACCCTACTGGCTTCTGTATCTATACAAAGAGTTTAAAATATTTGGTAGCCCTGATCCAAACACTGCCCTCAAGTTCTTTGCATTTTCTGCTCATTTAGTCCTGTTACTCAGCCAATCAGAGCTTCAGACATAGCCACCAGTAATAGGGGAGGGTTCTCCCCCAGCTTTATATACAGTGCCTTTGGTACAGAGCATAAAACCAGAAGGTGGAGAAGCTTGGGGTGATGTCTCTTTTACTCCCATTATCTCTCTTTCATCTCCCTCTCTCTCATGATCTCTCTCTCTCTCTCTCTCTTGGGTTGCAGATTACATCAGAAAGACTGAAACATTTGTCACTTATCTTGTGTCTAGTGAACTTAGTAAGACCCTGTTCAACAAAAATCCATTTTGTTTGTTGAAAATAAAGTTTGAAGGCTAAAATCTCCATCAAATTGTTTGCATGATTTTGATTTTCTCTTTCATGAGTTCTTCCCTATCACTTCATATCAAGATGATAGACAAAGGATGTCTGATATGTACAGGGTTGGAGATACGGACAAGAAAATATATGGAAAGTTCATTGCCAGGACCTATGTCAGGATTATGAGAACATTCTGTATTTCCTGCTTCAAGAATAACTCAAGGGTCTAACATTCTTGGGAACAAGTGTGGTCAGACACAAAATCCATGCACTGACATCAAATAATTGACATTAAACGAACCCTTTAACGAAACATGTTTTCATCTGTGAATATTTAATATTGTGAGTTTCCTACAATATGAATTGCTTTATGTTATGCAAAGGAAATGTGTAGGATTGGAGTTAAGGACATCAATCATCTCAATGAGGCTTTCTATGTTGTTAAAGTAATGAGTGTGTTGGGAGCCAGCCTTGAGTCACAGAATCTTGCAGAATTACTTACACCTTAAAACGTTAATTGAGCCTTATCTTGCTAAAAGAGAAAACTCCTTAGCAAATAGTCTGTTCCACTCACCGCAGGAACTGAGATGCACCATACACCAGGAACTGAGAAAAGCAGATGTTCATATTCTGATGTTTATGGCCTGGGACAACCAGAGCCCCAGAGTCGGTACAGTTACCCTCCCCGATTGCTCCCCACTTTGCTTTAAAAAATCCTCTTTGTGTCTAATAAACTTAGGCCTTGACAAGCATTGCTTGTTCTTGTTCCTTCTTTCTCTCCCATTATTTTCAGGTTCTAGCCCACCTTGACCCACAAATAACTAGGCCCTGCTGGTGGGAGCAATTGATGCCAAACATCCTGCTTGAGGTAGGGCTTTTACAAAAAGGAGTCCCCCAACCCTGAAGAAAGTCGGTAGTGGGCACAGAGAAGAGTGCAGGACCTGCAGACCTGCGAGCTGCAACAAGGCTATTTGGAATCCGTCCTCACTGCTCATGATCACGGTGATTTCTGGTGATTTCCCAATCATTCTGTTCAGTAATAATGGGTCAATATTTGTCCAAGGGAGTGAAGTTCATTAGAGACTTCAAGGCTTCATTTCGAGAAACAGGAATTAGACTTTCATATAAAGAGTTAGCAAGTTTCTTTGCTTTTGTTTCTAAAAATTGTCATTAGGTTTTTCTTGAAGGACCAGATATTCATCCCCTGATATGGCAAAATGTGGGTGAGGATCTTAATAGACTACTTAAGGAGGCTCTAAACATTAGGGACTACTGCTGTGGCTAACACCCAGCCAGGTGTATGGAAAAATTGATACAGCCTGTCAGAAACTGCTGAATTTATTGAAATTTGTTCAGATTTTGAATGCTCATAATTTAAGGGTTATCTATAGCAGCCATATTATAAGTGATTTCAATTAAGGATGTTTTATTTCAACAAAATAATCTTGTTCTAAAGAAATGGAGAGCTGAAAAATGTATGTATGCTATCTATGTATGGTATGGCCACACAGGTGGGTGTCTGAAGTGTGATTGTTAATATGTGAATTTGTGAATCCCAACAATAGGTACTACTTGAATTGCTTGGGATATACAAAAAAAAAAAAAACAAAAAAAAAAACAAAAACAAAAACAAAAAAAAAAAACAAACAAACAAACAAAAAAAAAACAGTACACAGAGAGAGAGATATCAGGTCATATCTTAATTGAAAGGGTTGGAGATCTGCATCTCCCATCACTGTCTTGCAGAATGAAACAATAGGAAATGGTCAAAGCCAGAATGGCCTGAGAGCCAGAGCAATCTGTATGGATGTCTCAGAAGAGTTTAACAGAGGAGAGAATAAAGAAATCTTCCTAAATTTTGGTGGTTAAAAAAGAAATCGAAAGAATGGAGTTTTATATAAGATTTGAGAAAAGCTATTAAAAGGAGGCCTCTGGAAACTGCAGGCTCTGTTAGGCCCCACCTGGAGATGTGTCAGTGAAAATGCAAATGAGACCTTGTCAGCTATTGAGAAAAAGCCTCTGGGAACTGTGGACCCTGTAGCCCCTCCCTACCCCACCCCACCCCCTGCACCTAGAAAGGTGTCAGTGAAAATGCAAATGAGACCAGGTCAGCTAATGAAAGCTTTATAGGTCAAAGTAGAAAGTTTTCAAAAGTATTTGGAACTTATGTTACATCCTAAAGAAATTAGGCCTCAAAGATTAGAAATTAGAAAAGATAGCTTATAATCATTGAATGATTTTCAGAAGTTATTTAGGAAATATTGTAATGGTTGCATCCTTTTTTAAGAAGCACCTACTGGTGATTTGAAACCTTAAAGCAATATCCTGAAAGGAGATAGTGATCCCAATTCACCAAGACAGCTAACAGAAGAGAGTAGACAAGTTCTCTTACAATTGGAGAATGCAATCCAGCATCAGCAGATATGCTATATTGACTATGCAGGACCATGGGAGGCTTATGTCCTTCCCACACAGCACAGTCAGAATTCTTTCTGTCTTATGGCAAAGGCGACTATTGTTATGGTGGCATTTACCTGTTGCCTCAGTTAAAGTGTTAAATCCTTATTTTAAAGCAGTAGCTTGTATGGTACAAAATGCTGTATTTAGACTAAGAGATATTTTGCCAGATAACTAAGCATAATACATGTTCCCTATACCAAATATTAAGTTAATAGTTATTTCTAAATCGTTACAACCAGCAATTAACAGGCAAAGAATGTTTACTTAGATGGTGAGTAGTTACCTCCCCTTTTCTGAGAGTGGGCTCAGGGGCCAGCCCTGGCACTCCTGATTTAAGGATTTAATTTTCTTTTATCATTAGAAGTTTTATTTCTATATATATATATATATATATATATATATATATATATATATATATATATAAAATTAGGGCCTAAGTTTTCAAGCTTTTATTATTTATAATTTTTGGTCCATCAGGTTTGCTCAGTTTTTGGAAAAATTTGATAATCAGTTCATAGACATTACAATTTGTACTAATACATCCTTTTGTATTCCCTAAAATTGTAAAGAGTAATCCTGTTTAAAAAAAATGCTATGTTAGTTTCTCCTGATGGTTGTTCTGATGGAAAAGCAGCTTATGTTATTTATTGATGGGAATAGAATATGTAGTACAGACAGATCCAGGTTAAGCTCAGATAGTTGAGTTACAAGCTATTGCAATCTTTTTTCAGCTTCTAATGAAAGATTCATCTAACTTATATACTGTTAGTCATTATATTTTCAGACCTCTTCAATTTACAGAGATGGTTCCATACACTGAAAGTAATAATCAGGTTAAATTACTGTTTGAGCATAGTGTCATTCATCAAATAAAGGCATATTGCTTTGTGGGTCATATAAGAGCTCATTCAAACCTTCCCGTTCTACTGGTAAAGTAATGAGTCAGATGACAGTCCCTTTATCTCAGGTAGAATTAGCTCAGCAGTCACATAGATTTCATCATCAAAATAGTAATAGTATAAGGAAACAGTTTGGTTTAAGTAGAAAGATGCTGAAGGCCATTCAGGTTACTTCCAGGCCTATATCCTGGCTGGCCTCTCCCCTAAATTGTGGGGATGGGGCCTCTTACATGAGATGGGAGTTGTCCTTATTACCCAAACCCTCACCCAAGGCACTCCGCCAAGAGACAAAGCTCTCCAAATGATATGTAAAATGGGCTGGGACAAACAACAAGTGACAGGTAAGCTGGAGCAAGGAAAAGTTTGCTCTGTGGCCACACTCCCATTAGACACTCAAGGAGATAGAAAATGATTTAGCCATTTTAAGGAGGGTTGCTTTTGCATTGCCAGCCCCCGTTCCCATTGCATGGATTTCTGACATCCAATGTGGATGGAACAATGACTCTGAACCGCAGAAAAACTTCTTTTGGCTTCCCATCTAGTTAAAGAACTACTGGAGGCAAGACATGTGATCCCCTCCACCTCTCCCTGAAATTCCCCTATATTTGTGATTGAAAAGGCTTCAGGAACATGCAAGTGATGTGTGCCCACAATATTTACCAGTAACTAATACAGGAGTAAATCCTCAGCCCTGCTTCCTAATCATTTATGCCAAATGGATGTTACTCATATTGCAAAATTTGGCAGATTAAAGTATGTTCATTTGACAGTTGATACATATTCAGGCTTCTTAATGGCCACTGCAAAAACTTGAGAAGCCATTAAGCATGTGATAAGTCACTGTTTAAAATGTTTTGCTTACATGGGAGTTCCAAAAAATTATAAAGACAGACAATGGTCCTGGATATACTAATAAAGCATTTCAATGTTTTGTGCCCAATAAAAAATAAATCATATAACAGGCATTTCTTATAATACTCAAGAGCAAAGAATTGTGGAGCATCCTCATAGCTCCTTAAAAATGCAACTTATTAGGAGAAGGGATTCATGTCCCCAGTCTCCACATGATTCTAAATCATGCACTCTTCATTTTAAATTTTTTGAATATGGATACCTATGAGCAATCTGTGGCAGACAGATTCTAATATGATGGAACTCAAGAGACATTTACTCAAGTCAAATGGAAAGATCCATGCACGAGATTATGGAAAGAACCCAACCCTGTCCTAATATGGGGTTGAGGGGGCTTGGCAAATTTGTGTTTTCTGGCAGGAAGAAGATGAGGCCCAGTGACTGCCAGACTATTTGGTGAGATGTGTGGAACAGAGGAAAACCAGCCCTGAGACCTTGGAAGCATAACTACCCCCCTTCTGGCTCTCTTTCAGGGGTCATTCTCTAGAACAGGCAAGGCTTAAACCTATTGTATTTACAACAAGGAGGAATTTGTGCAGCACTCAAAGAGGAATGTTTCTTTTATGCTGGTAAGAGTGGCTTAGTGGAAGACAGCTTAGATATAGTACAGAAAAGTCTTGAGGAATGTAAAGGACAGTGGGGACAAACCGAGTCCTGGTATAAAAAATGGTTTTCCACCTCCGCTTGGCTTTCTCCCTTGCTTCCTTCTTTCCTGGGACAATTTGTAGGATTATTGCTGACATTTGGGCCTAGTGCATTCCAGAAATTAACTTGATTGATCAAAACTCAAATTGTATCCATGATTGAAAAACCTATTTCTTTACACTATCATCAGCTTTTGGTAAAGGAATAGAACTCCGCTGAGGAACCTTTTGAGGATGGTGACAATGCCACTTCTGATCCCCCTAGACAAGGACTTGATTTCACAGGACTCGAACAACAGAGGACCTGGTTCCCTCAAATATGGAGATGTCAATGACAGAAATATCATGGTGTCACAAATCAGATGCAGGCCCTCCTATTTGGCTGTAGGTCCCTCAATGAAGGGAGTAGCAAAGGGCCCTCTCTCAGGATCCCACTCCTCTTGCCTGAGTTTCTTGCCTGATTTTTGACCATGTCCTTGAGTCCTGAAGGTGCATGCACCCTATGTAGCCTAAGTCAGAGGTCCTACCCATTCGTCACATAGTGACAAGCACATCCCCAGGGTATCGATTGTGGGAGCCCACCACATAGCTTAAGACAGACCCTCCAGAAAAAATAATAAAATAGGGGGAGATGTTGGGAGCTGCACTCGAGTCACAGCCAGCCTTGAGTCACATACTCTTGTAGAATTACTTACAACTTAAAACTCTATTTGAGCCTTATCTTGGTAAAACAGAAAATTGCTTAACAAGCAGTCTGTTCCACTCACCCCAGGAACTGAGATGAACCAGACTACAGGAACTGAGATAAGCAGATGTTTATGGTCTGATATTTATAACCTGGGATGATTACCAGAGCCCCAGATTCGGAACAGTTAGCCTTCCCCAATACCTCCCAGCTTTGCTTTAAAAACTCCTCTTTCTGGATCTAATGGGCACCCAGACTGATAACTGGGAAGCCAGTATGGGACTGACACAGGCCACCCTGAATATGGGTCTCAACCAGAAGGACGGAGCAGTCTAAGTGACCTCAGACAATGGAGCCAGGATGTATCCCTGGTGCACAAAAGGGAACACATCCCCCATGGACAGATAACTGCCTTAACCTAGAGACAAGAGAGAAGCCCTAGTCCCTACTTCAAATGACCTGTCAGATCTACATGACCCCAACTGGATGGCATTCCCCTACATATGGAATTGGGGTGAGGGATGGGAGGGGAGGGTGGTTAGAGAGCATGTGATAGGGCAGAGGGTGTAAAAGGGAAAAAAGGAGGGAGCGAGGAATGGAGGGAGGGATGGAGGGAGGGAGAGGGAACTGGGATCAACATGTAAAATAATAAATTAAATTACCAAAAAAAAAAAAAATGCTTTCACTCCAAAATTTAAGTTGAAGAACAAGTTACTGGGGTAAAGGATTTCTATTTTTGTTTCCACAGAAAATGAAAAGTTGTGGATTCCTTCCAGACTAATGTGGTTTGATCAAGCCAGACCACCTAAAAAGAGGACTTAGGTGATCCTACTTTCAAAACAGCTGGATAAAGCAGCCTTACAGTCTGCAGCCAGGATTTGTGAAACTTCTTCGAATCTCCCATGACAGTGCCCCTTACCAGCAGGAAGTAGTTTGGAAAGAACAACGCCCAAATTCACAAACATTGCCTATAAATGGTTGTTTTCGTTTAAATGGACTTGGTTATATAAAATAAATAAAAAAATAAGACAAAAGACACACACAAAAAGAGAAATTCTTAACAAACAAGTGAGACAATGTATGATAAAAAGATTTATGTATAGGAAGAGTTTGAAGAAGATATGAGCAGATGGAAAGATTTCCAATACTCATGATCAATAGCATTAAGCCAGTCAAAAGGACATCCCACTAACAACAATTTACAATTCACCACAATACCCATAAAAATTACAGCACACTTCATCAAAGACTTATAAAGTAGAGTTTGAAACTTCATATGAATAACAAAAAAATATAGGTAAAACATCCGTTAAGGAATACCATGGCACTGTCAGGGAAACAGACATGTTCAACAATGGAATGGAATTAAAGACTCTAGCATCTATCAAAACACAGGTGCACACTTGATTTCTGATAAGGAAATTAAGAAATACAAAATGGGAAAAAAACACAGCACCTTCAACATATTGTACCAGTGAAACTGAATTTTTGCATGAAGAATTGAAATAGATTCATATAGATCCCCCTGCACAACACTCAAGTCAAGCATGTGAAAGTCCCCAACGGAAAATCAGACACACTGAAGCAGAAACAAGACCAAGTGGGGAAAAGCCTTGAATACATTGGCACAGGGGACAACTTTCTGAATAGAAAAACAATTAATAAATGGGACACCATGAAACTGCAAGGATCGTGTAAGACCAAGGACACTCTATCAGGCAAAAGGTCAGCTTAAGAAATGGGGGAAATTTTTTAACAACTCCACATCCAGTAGAGGTGAAATAAAGAACTAAAAAATTCTAAACGTTGTATGCTGTGAAAAATGTTTTCTGTATAATATGAATTTGTTTTACTCTCAGTCGTTAAAACCGAGCTCAAAATACTATTGCAGGGCATGAAGAGATTGGTGGCGGGACCAAACTAGGATAATTCAGGAAAAAAGGGTGGAGTCAGTGAAGTCATGGACCAGACAAAAAGGTAGCAAGAGAAGATGAACAGGCTAATGTCATGAACCCTGGGCATCACATAAACTAATAGAAATGGGTTAATTTAAGTTAGAAGAGCTAGTTGGTAATAAGCTAGAGCCATGTATAATTGATATAAGCCTCAGTGTCTTTATTGGAGAGCTGCAGGTAGAACAAAACACCTGCCTACATTTAAAAATCTAAATAATCCAAATAAAAAATGGCATATGTATGTAAGCCAAGATTTCTGAGCAGATATATGACAAGTAGCTAAGAAACAGTTAAAGGAATGTTTGACACAATTAGCTATCAGAGAATTCCAAATGAAAACTACTTTTTGATTCCATCTTACAACTTTGAGAATGGTAAATATTAAACATGTAAGTGACAGCTCATGCTGGTAAGGAAGGTAAGCAAGGACAACAAGCCTCCACTCCTTTTAAAAGTGCAATTTAATACAGCCTTTAAGGAAATAAGTATCATCATTCTTCAGAAAACTGAGAGTATATTTATGTCAATGTCCAGCTGTACCACCCTTAGTCATAAACCCAAAAGTTGTTCCCTTCTACCACAATGAACACCAAGGTTTTATCCATTATAACCATAAACTGGAAAGAACCAAGTATTCCCTTAACTGGAGAACTGATTTTAAAAGAAATGGGGTACATTTACACAATATGATATATACTCAACTGTAAAAGCTCTGGCATAAAAAAAAATGATTGCCTCATTTCTCAGTGCTAATGTCAACTACCACAAAAGCAGGGAATCTGAACTCCTCCTTACCCCTCCCTTTTTGTTCTATTACCACCACTGCCTTACAGTTGGTAAGTGAACACCATTCATACACAGGTCCATCTTCATGGGTAAGTCCACCATAAATGCTGGAGGGATTGGAAGTAGCAGGTTCACTGTGGTATTTTTTTCTTTTCACACAATACTCAATGTCCTGCCTGGACGCAATGTAAACTGTCTTCCCAGGATTAATCAGCTGTATAAAATTACAAACAACTCCTCAATTAGATAGTGTGAGGCAAGCCTGAGCCCTAGGACTCATTAATCTAAACAACTGGTTCCCAAGTTTCCTAATGCTGTGTCACTGTAACACAGTTAGTTCTTCCTGTTCTGGCAACCTAACAACTATAAAATAGCTGTCACTACTACCTCCTAACTATAATTTTGTTACTATTATGAATCATAAACATCTGTGTTTTCTGACTCTAAACATCAATACAGGAGATCACCCTAATTGGAAACTGAACACCGAGTAGTGAAAGCTTCCCTCCCTACATTGCACACACACCAATTCTGTGTTGTCATTCACATGGAAGGAATGAATACATGTGGGAAAATAACCCAGAAAGCCACTCAACCTACACCATCATGCCCTTCTTTTAATGGAGACCCATGAATCTCACTGCCTTAAGCTGCAAGTTGTAATCTCACCATTGCCTAGAGTGTTTTTCCCTGAAGTGTATACAGTGCACTGTTTTTCTTCTTAGGTTCTGAAACAAGAATCCATGCTCCACATGAAAATCCTTTATGATTTTTTTTTCTTTTTTTGTTCAGGGCCTTGGACACAGCCTTATGTTGTATAGACTGGTAATTTTAGAACTCTGCGATGCTACAGACTAGCAATCCAAGAATTAAGGTTGTTTAGTCAAGAAGATAATGAGGGCAATGACTTGTTATGCTACAGACAGGGTTCAAGTGACATCAATCAATAAACCTGGCCTTTCCTCCCATCCGTTTTTCAGAAAACCTGGAGATATACTGTTCTAGAATAAATTAAACTTTAACTTACAACAGGATTTATTGTTTGGTTCAACCCTGTTATGAACCTTGAACAGCACTTTAGAGGACTATTCTTTGATGTTCAGTTGGCATTTCACTGGTTGTAAAATCAGGATTTTCTCTTTCATTATGGAAATGCAGCTCAAATGCTTTTAATCCTGATGAAAAAACATTTACATCTTAACATATCAATTTCTAATAGGTGTGGTTAGCATATAGGTCAAAGAATTCTGGGCTATTCAGGAAGCAGCCCTAAATTAACTAAATTATACTTTATGTGACTTAATGTCTCTCTCCTAAGATATGGTATGTTTTTATGTCATCTGTTATACTCTCTACAAAACACTTTAGTAGTGGATTACTGCTGTCCATAAGAGATACAATTTACAAGCTCAATACAATTAACTCCAGATAAATCCTGAACCTAAATGTTAAATATTAAAAGTTCAGAACTTCTGGAACATACTAGAGAGATGAGCTCTCTCTGAATTGGGCACATATGTCTTCCATGCTGACAATCCAGCACAACAGTTATCAGCAATTCAAAGGAATGTCAAAATCAGGCATATTCTATTCACAGTCTGGATCAAGATGCTCTGCCATTACACTATGAACAGGCAAATTCCAACAGTGTGATGTGATCAAAGTCTGTTCCCCTGCCCAATGGAATTGCAAGGAAGAAAAAGGACAAGCAGATATAGGATGCACATCACTAGGCAAGAAGCAAGCACAACCAGTTTCTGGCTGCTGGTTCCCACCCAGTTGGGGAAGGAACAGCTCCCCGGGGCTCAGCATCAGCTGCTGCAATTCTCAATCTAGGAACATTGGAATCACACACACCTTTCCAAGCCACTCCTTCCCTTCTGGGACAGTGGGTCCTATATTACCATGGGAGGTTGTGGGCTTTCAAGCACTCAACCCACAGCAGAGCCCAAAGAAAAGTGCACACAAAACATTAGAATTCCTCACAAGTGGAACTAAAGCAGAACTCTGGGTCCTAGAAGAATCCTCCCTTCAGTTAAACAGATCTTCCTGAGTCTCTGATTGGCTAAGTAGACATGAGTGACAGGATATGGTGAGTAGAAAGTACAAGATAGCATGTTTCAAAGTCCTGTCTTTCATGTGAAAAAGAGATTTATCCAAGATTGATTGCAGAATTGTGCCACATCCAAGAGCAAGTCCCTTGATAATGTGAACCAATGGATTTGGTAATTAAAGGAATTATAAAAATGATGAAGGAGGCTAATCAGAAAAATAATCCACAAGAGGAATACAGTGTAACTCAAGAACTTAATGAACAAAATCAACAGGGCATTTAGGACTGACAACCACAATCCCAATCTTGGAAATTCATGAAATTACTAAAGCTACCACCTTCTGGATAATTTCCAGTTGCATGGTAAATCCAGCAACTGATTGCCTACCATTTCCTGCTATAGTGTACACAAGAAAGTATTCCTCCTATTTGGATTTGAATGCAGGAGACATGTTCCACAAGAATTCCTTTACTGGTAACTGCAATTGCTAGTTGACTACAGGACTCAAAATTGTAATTTGAAAACTCAGAGGTGGTACAGCCAATTAATTTAAAGTTTAAATTTGCAAATTAAGACTAAGTAAGTTCATTGACCTAGAAAACATAAAGCTAGGAACCAAAGACAGCTGCATCAACAAAAGAGTGCTGTCTCAGAAACATTTTCTGTAATTGTAGAGATATAACTGTTATAGCCTTAATATGTCTTCCCAGGAAGAATTCACTCCACATATTTAAATGATTAATGAACCCAAGTATCTTTAAGAACGAGCTAATCTCAAAGAGGTGATGTTGTGGAAATTTATTTAAGTTATCTTAATTTTCTTATGCCATGGAACATATATTAAATGATGATGGGAAAGATGATTTACATTCTTTACTGTGGAGTTAGTTTAGCTCTGTGAAGCTGTGGTAATTTGCATGTGTAGAGCACCTGATGGTCTAATAAAGTACTGACTGACCAATAGCAAGGCAGAGGAAAGGATAGGCAGGGCTGGAAGGCAGAGGGAATAAATATGAGAAGTTCAGCAGGGGACATGAAGGAATAAGAAAAGCAAGGCACATCCACATAGTCTAAAACAGAGCAAGAGTGAAAGTAAGATACACAGAAGTAAGGAATAGAAAAATCCCAGAGGCTAAAGGTAGATGGGGAAATTTAAAGATAAGAAAAACTAGCTAGAAACAAGCCACGTTAAGGAAGGGCAGGTATTCACAAATAAGAATATTCCTCTGTGTGTGATTTATTTGGCAGCAGGGTGGGGAAGATGCCCAAAAGACCAAGTTGAAAATATCTGCAAGAAGAAGACAATCTAGAACAGATATTCCATCCCATGCATGATACTATACTTAAGTCTCTTTTAGGAACAGGCCCAAGCACATACTTCAAGCAATTTAAATAGGGACAGCAGAATGCAAGTGCAGCCACTAAGACAGATGAAGACTTACACAGAAAAATCTATCTCTTGGACCATAAATTATAACATACAGTATAAAATTTCTCAATATTTTTTAAAGATGTATCAGAGTCAATGAATCTCACACATACAAAGGACAGAAGACACAAATACAGAAAACATCAAGGACAATTCACACATCTGCACCCTGGACTCTGTTCTTAGACAACCAGTCCTTGTGAGCTATTTCAACCTCAGAATATGGCTAAGTTTAACCTCTGAACATGATGCCTCACAGGAAGGTCACGTTTGCTTCCATGCAGGACCAGGAGTTAATCTTAACTAGGTCTACCTGATGTCTATGACAGGGCTGTGACACGATTGTAGAGAATTTCATTTTTAATTTTTTTTTTATTTAATGTATATGGCTGTTTTCCTCCAGCCACCTGGGCACAGTACCTGCAAAGGCTGGGGTAGGGCAGCATCTCCCTTGAAACTCAAGTTACAGAAGATGGCTATATGTTATGGTTTCTGGAAATGGTACTTGTGTCCTTTGGAATAACAACGAGTGCTCTTGAGTACTAAGCTATATTTCTAGTCATTTTCATTATTTAAAATGTATTCTCATAACTTTTATTTAAAATGTATTATAACAATTTACAGCTTCCCGACTTTTCTCCAACCCTTCCCATATGCTTCCCTTTAAATTCCTTTCTTGTTAAGCACTTCTGAATATGGATGCCCAAACATACAAATAAAACCAATACAGTCCACTTCTCTTGGTTATGTATATATCATTTTAGGACTGAACATGTGGTTTTGCATATGCAATTAGGGAGCTCAGTTTTGCCTGTGGATAATTCTTCCAAATTCAGGGAAATTTCTCTCTCTGAGCACTATGCATCTGGACACAAAAATGATCTGGGATACCTTAGTCAGGAAATATTAACAAGAATAAGTAGATGGGTGGTAAATATCCTAGCTAACAATTGCTGGTGACAATGCCCTGAATTCCTAGAGGTTTGGGGAAGATTATGGACACTGTTCTGAACGAAGAATATCCCCTATTTGTTCTTTGGTCTTCCCACCATACCCCATGGACAATTTTTATCTTGGATGACTTTGAAATCCTGAAACACACACCTACACTTTCTAAGTACAATTATCACAGGCCACTGCCACCATGCGTGGATAAGGTGGATTCAGCTTTCCATAGTGATACATTCATTTATCTCTGTCAGCCTGGGTTTCACCATGTGCAGAATAAGGCAGTATTTTTCCCTGGATCTTTGATGAGTCAAAACAGACTCAATGGTGAGGAAGATAATATTTCTCATATTTGAAAATCAGTTGACTTTGATGCAAAAAGATATATTTGATGAGAAATTTCTTCTGTTGCTTGGCTGACCACCAGGCACTGTGTCCTGGATACCCGAACTGGCAAGGGTCAGTCTCTCATCCTCAGTAAGCCAATTAATTGAATCAACATATCTAGTGACAGGCATTCTGTTGTCATGATTGACAGATCTCTCTGATATCCTAGGAAATCTTCATCTATATCGGTGTGTTCTGGGCCAGGTTGGGAGTCATAGTAACATTATTCTTAAAAAGAAGAGAAAAAATAATACAAAAAGGAAAATGACAAAATAATGAAATCTTAAATCATATTTATTTTGTTTGACTAATTTTGAAAAATAAAGAAAATATATGTTTAATAATGCACCTAAGAGGTCGAAACAGACTTTGAAAGAAGACAAATATATGCAAAACTAAATAATATAACTAAGCCAGATAGTGAATATTCCCATATTTAAAACCCTCCCACATTGTCAGTTCCTGAGTCCTGAGTCTTTTTTCACAATGAGGTTCCTGAGGAAATTAGAATTTCATGATTCCAATGTTTCACAAGTTGCAGACCAAAATAAATCCCATAAAGTTGATATCCAGTCTACAGACAATTGCCATTGTCTGAAAACCTGCAGTTACATTACAGACACACATATATAACAGATATTTTTGCTTTGATTTCAGTAACTTTCTTTTTCTTTTTTTTTATTTTTTGAAGGTATTACTTCCTTTATTTATAGACTTTAGTGAAGAAAGTAAAACAAACTTGGGCTCTGAGGACAGATGACATTTACATTATGATTTCTGTTTTAGGCACGTGATGGCTCCACCTGCTGGCTAACTAACAGTCTATGGTAATTCAGGATAAGCAAAGTACATATTCTGTTCTCTATAAATGCAGGGTGTGAGGCACTAGAAAAGACACGTTTAGAGTGCAAGAGACTTCTTTATTAAATTTGAAATGCTTTTTAATAGGGTTTGAGCCAAGTCAAATCACTGAACAATGCTATTTTAATTTAAAATTCCTTTAAAGTTTGAATTAAAAAATTCATTACACTATGGATAAGACAATACATTAACCCCAAAAATTCCTCTTAAAATTGAATAAATCTTTCTGTACTAGATAACTTAAGAGAAATTGTTGGATATATTTGTAATAATGATCATTTCTAACTTGAGTTAACAAATTGATTTACAATGAATGTTATTGTCAATCATACTTTGTTTGGAATGATCTAAACTTTTTTCCTGCAGTTCATCTTTCTTCAATGAATAAAAATCAAACTCATTAAATGTTTTGTTTTTATTCTGTGTCTGTTGATGAACAAACTATGGCTATATACTGTAGCAATGGTGATTCATAGTGCAAATGTCCTTGTTTCTATATTTCCTAACTTATTACCTCCCCCTCAATAAAACTTTAAACAATTGAAGAAAATTTTACTTCTTTAAAAGTAACAAATTATACTGGCCATACTGGAAGAGCAGGTGTTGTCTATAGAGACTGTGACTTCATGTTGTATTATTTGGAGAGAAGCAAAGTCTGCCTTAGAACAATGGGAGTTGTTCATTTCTTTCACCAGCTGGATTTTAGTGAACTGAGGAACTGAAAATTCTAGAACTCTGGATCAGCTCTAAGTAACTGACTCCAACACTTTTTAGCTTACTGGGTAACTGGCTGAAGCCTTTTTCCTGAGACAGAAAAACACAGGCATAGATGTGTCAAAATACATACACCTGGAAGCTGAAATTTTATAGTAGGCAAAGTTTATACAAACTCAGCTTTCTGGGCATTTGTGGCACCCTCTCCAAGTAATGACTGATCAAGTGTCCTCTTTTGTGTCTTTCACCCTACTTGTACAAGTACCACTGTTAAACATTAATTGCTTGGAGTGGTTACTTTTAATCTTAATATGTGATGATCCATGTTCCTTTTCTGATTTTAAAAGCCAAGGCAGCCCCTTCCTCCATTCTGCTGGCCTAATTGTATTCTGTGTCATCCTCTCTGTGTATCCATATGTAGTGGATCTCTCTCTCTCTCTCTCTCTCTCTCTCTCTCTCTCTCTCTGTGTGTGTGTGTGTGTGTGTGTGTGTGTGTGTGTTTAGGTCAGGACTATCATCTTGTTTTCCTAAAACATGCTACCCTGTGAATGGGGTGTGTGTAGGGAAGGGGATACATGTGGAAGTGAGGGGAGAGCTATGAGGAGTCAGTCTCTCCTCTCATCATTACAGGAGTTCTGGAAATCTAACTCAAGCTGTCAGGAATCTATGTCAAGCATTTTTACTCATGGAGATGTCTTGTCTGCCCCTTAATTATTTTTCATCTATCTATCATCTATCTATCTATCTATCTATCTATCTATCTATCTATCTATCTATCATCTCCTATCATTTATCTGTCTATAATCATCAATTATCTATCTATGTACCTATGCATGCATGTATGTATGTATCTATTTATCTATCAATCAATCATCTACTGTCTATCATCTAACTCACTAAACACATAGCCTCAAAAATAAACAACCAGCCTAGAAGCACTGGCTGGCTGGCCAACAGGCCCCAAACATCTCTACCTACCAAGTGTAGGATTACACATGTGCAATACTGTCCCTGCGTTTCAGTGTGACTGCATAAAAGGGATTGTACTTAGATCCACATGCTTCTACAACAAGACATTTACTGACTGATCTGTCTGCCTAAGTTCATATTCCAGTTTTAATTTTTAGCTTTTAAGCACTTTTGCTGTAACTGTTAGTATTTGGACATCTTTACTGACTTGTCCTTCGGGTTCTGACAGGCTATGTGCACAGCTACAGCCACTAAGAGCACCACATGTGCACATTCACTATGTTCCCTTTTTAAAGGGTCCTGCCCACCTATCTCTTTCTCACTCTGTTCCTCTCTCTCTCTTTCTGTTTCTCTGCCTGTCCCTCTGTCTACCCTCCTTCATCCACCTTTCTGTACTATTGCGCCTGTCCGAGAGGCCAGTCTCTCCCCGTCCCTTCTGCCATTTCCCATTCCCTTTCCCCTAATTAAAAACAAAAACAAACAAACAAACAAACAAAAACCTCCACATGAGCTTTTTCTTTTTTTAATTTTTATTTTACATGTCAATCCAAGTTTTCTTTCCCTTACTTCCTCCCTCCCCCCGCCCTCTCTCCCTCCATCTTTACCTCTCTCTCCCCTTACATGCACCCAAATCAACCTCCCCTCCCATACCCCTCAGTCCACATGTAGGGTGATATTGCGGTAAATAAGGATCAGGATAAACAAATAGGGCGAATAGATGTTTATTCAGGGAGAAATAACTTACAACCTAGACAGATGAACACCAGGAAATTCAACCCGATCCTCTCCTGTCCGAGTCACGCCAGAAAGAGAGCACCTTCCTGGCCCCCTCTGACCTCCTTCCACAGGTCCCTTCCGCCCATGGCTCCACCCCCCAATGGGCGTGGTCAGTGCTACAGAAGGACTATCTCACTACAGGGTGATGCCATCTATGAGGGGTCATCTAAATCTGTCAAGTCATTTGAAGTGGGGAAAAGGTCTTCTCTCCTGTTTCTAGGTTAAAGGAGTATCCCTCCATGGGGCATGTGCCCACAAGGTCATTTTGTGACCAGGAATACATCCTGGATCCACTGCCTGAAATTCCTTAGACTGCTCAGGCCTTCTAGCTGGGACCTATATTCAGGGGGTTCTGAGTCAGTCCCATGCTGTATTCCCAGCTAACAGTCTGGGGGGCCTGTTAGTTCCTCCTTGTTCAGGTCAGCTGTCTCTATTGTTTCTGCAAACTGGTCTTGTCCTGTCTCTTTGCATCTGCATTGGATTTCAGCTCAGTGTTTAGTTGTGGGTGTTTGCTTATGTTTCCATAAGTTACTAGATGAGGGCGCTATGATGGTGGATAAGTTAGTCATCAATTTCTCTATCAGGCAAGGGCATTTATGGTAGCCTTTAAACTGTTGATCAAATTGTTAGTTGGGGTTAGTCTTGTAGTTCTCTGGATAATTCTTTAAGTTCAATTTTCTCGTCAATACTATAATGGCTCCCTATTTTATGTTCTCTCTCTCCCTCTCCTCTTTCTGTCTTCTATTCCTCTACTGACTCAATCATTATATTCCTTTACCCTTACATTATATAGAATCTGTTTGTGATCCTCATTTGAAGGAAGTACTTCAAGATGAAGGGGCCCATGGAAAAATCATGGGGACATGAAGAACATGGAATTTCAAATAATAATTACTTATGTACATATTAATAGCACATGAATCAGTGTTGTGAAATAATGGTGTGTAGTACATTGGTGCCATTGCTGCTTGACAAATATACAGCATTTCAACATGGCAGACCAACCAAAGAGCTGCAGCACCTGCAGAGGAAGGCAGAACTCTATAAACTTCAAGTTTGACTTGCAGAGTAAGTGCAGAGAGGAACCCTGTTGTGGAAAAGGTGATGAGATCCACCTTTAGCTGCTTGGTGGCAGTGCACACGTTTAAGCCCAAAACTCATGAGGCTGAGGCTGTCTGATTTTCATAATTTGAGGACAGCCAGGTCTACTGAATGAGTTCCCGGGCTACACAGATAAACCCTTTCTTGAAAACAGCAATGCAAATTTACACAAATCAAGAAAGAATCAGATGCACCTTTAATATGCATCACATCATCTGGTGTTAGACTGCATATGTAAAGGAGGAAGCTCTCTCTTTGGCTACTTCCCCTAATTCTGGCTAACAAATTCATTCCTATCCTAGCATTATAGCCAGATTCTTTGCAAAATTTAGTATATATTGAAGACAAGTTGAGACAATTACTGTACTCTTAAGATTTCACATGGTAGGCAAGCATTGCTTGACTACTTGAGATACAACTTTTGAGATATTCTAGAACGTCTGCTTTCTACATACATGGAGAGATTAATCCTACCAGTCCTGTATATGTAGAGAAGCTTGAATCCTTGAATAATTCAGATTGTTTAAAACTGCTCACTGAGTAAAATGTGCTGGCTAACAGTAGTGTTCATAAACAAAAATCTTCCTAGCTCCATTCCTCTCTAAATTTTCAACTTTCCATGAAGAATGCTCTTTTTATAATTTTGCATTTGTCAAGCGGTTTTTCTGAGGTTCATGAATAAAAGTCCTACAGTTATAGAGCAATAATCAAGCTTTCTTATAAGAGAAAGTCAAATTATCATCTTTTGGAAGTGGTTCCTGCTTTTATTTCCTGATAGTTGGAAGTTCCTGTACAACCAGGCCAATAACACCTCATGCTGCACACTGCTCAGTGGGTGATGGGTCCCCATGGGTACCAAAACCCGATGACCAGGTCAGGAGTGGCTTTGGCCTGACAGACAGACACAAACACACTGGAGGAGGTTTGCACCTGCTGCGATTTTTCACTTAGAGTATTAGGTTTTTAGACAGAAATTACAAGGAACACATTTTGGTCACAATTTACAGACATATTATAAAATGCCAGTAATTCTTTTGAAGCATGAGATAAAAAAAAAAAAAAAACTTATTCTGACCTGCCTATGGTCAGTGCACCAGAGATTTGGTTTACTGAGTTTAGATAAAAGTCATTGTCTCTGATCAGTGAACTGTTAACAGCATTGAAAAGAACATTTGCATTGCTTTATTAATTTTAGAGGATAGTCCTAAATTTTTTTATTTTATTATTTTATTTTATATAACAAAGTCCAATTAAATTAAAACAAACATTTATACACAATATTTGGGAATTTGGGCGTCATTCGTTCCAAACTACTTCTGGCTGGTAAGGGGCGCTGTCAAGGGGATTAGAAGAAGATTCAGAAATCCTGGCTGTAGTCTGTAAGGCTGCTTTGTCCAGCCGTTTTGAATGTAAGATCAACTTGTACTCTGATTCAGGCAGTCTGGCGTGATTAAACGACATTAGTCTGGAAGAAATCCACATCTTTTCATTTTCTGTGGAAACAAAAATAGAAATCCTTTTCCCCAGTAACTTGTCCTTCAAATTAAATTTTGGAGTCAAAGCATTTTTTTTAATTTAATTTATTATTTTACATGTCGATCCCAGTTCCCTCTCCCTCCCTCCTTCCATCCCTCCCTCCCTCCTCCCCTCTCTTTACCCTCTCTGCCCTCTCACATGCACTCTAACCACCCTCTCCTCCTATCCTTCCACTCCAATTCCATATGTAGGGGAATCCCACACAGTTGGGGTCATGTAGATCTGACAGGTCATGTGAAGTAGGGACTAGGGCTTCTTTCCTGTCTCTAGATTAAGGCAGTTATCCCTCCATGGGGGATATGTTCGCAAAGTCCTTTTGTGCACCAGAGATACATCCTGGCTCCACTGTCTGAGGTTCCTTAGACTGCTCAGTCCTTCTGGCTGAGACCCATATTCAGGGGGGCCTGAGTCAGTCCCATGCTGGCATCCCAGCTGTCAGTCTAATGTCCTTTAGCTTATCCTTGTTCAGGTAAGCTGTCTGTATGTGTTTCTGCTGCATGGTCTTGTTCTCTCCATCTGCATCTGGGTTCGAGTTTGACTCAGTGTTTATGTATGGGTGTTTGATCCTGTTTTCAACAGGCATTAGTTGAGGGCTCCAGGGAGAAGTTAGTTGTTGATCTCACTCTCTGTTAAGGGCAATTATAATAGCCTTTCAAAGGAAGATCAAAGAGGAAAGAGAGAGACGGAGAGAGAGACAGAGAGAGAGAACATAAAAGAAGGAGCCAATATTGGTTTGAAGATAAAATTGAACACAAAGAATGGTCTAGAGAACTACAAGACTGCTCCCAACTAACAATCTGAGCTTCCGTGGAGGAGCTGACTAAAGTGTGACAGATGATCTAACTATCTGATTATTTCATTATTCAAATCTGTCTTTTTCTACTCCAGGAAGAGTGGAGTCTGGATCCACCTTGTTGGTGTTAAATTGACTCTTGTGATTTCCTTCTTTCTTCCTTCCTTCCTTTCTTCCTTTCTTTCTTTCTCAATTTCTTTCTTTAAATCAATGTTGATATCAATTTGTAATCTCTCTAGGGGTGAATTATGAGAAATTATCTCTTTCTTCATTCATTTTTTTTTGTTCTGCTCTATGATTAAGGTCTCAATGACCCTTCAGTATGGAGCAATCATTTAGGCTTCACGGATAAAACACCACCCACTTGTTTAATGTTTATTCATTTAATTATGAACATCTGTCATTATGTATTCAGTGATCCCTGGAGTTTGGGCCTCCTTGCACTTCCTTAGCTGTTAAACTAGGAAATTGAATGATAATTCATCATTTAATTAACGAATTTAAAATACAGGTGATGTTATGGACCATAAGTCCCTTTTGGAGTCAGATTTTGGGAGTTGATGTAACATCATCTCATTACTTCATCATTTAGCTATATAAATAGATCTTTACATCAGCGATAGGTTTAGGACTTTGGTGTCACTTTGTCAGTGTTAATATAAAATGCACACTAAGTAACTATCAATTTAATTTTTTAAACACATCATTATTCCAGGAAGAGATCAGTCTGACTACTCCATGTGGGATTTACGTATGCCCCACCATGTCATTATTTAATCATTTTTCATTGTTACATTAATTATTTAAATCGATGAAGAAGTTGTTATTCTTGACTGGGGTCTGGCCATTCTTCCACGGAGTTAATCGTGTAGCATTATTTAATTATCTAAGTACTACTTCCTTGATAATCACTGGAGTTTGTTTCCATCTTATGAACGTTAAGTAAGCAGGGCTATCAATTTATTAATGTATTTGTTTGTGTAAGTAATGATGGTGTCATCCGTCATTTGGCTGCTGTGGGACTGACACAGCAGGAGATCGGAACCAGAAGCAGTGCCCAGAGAATGGGGGACACTGCCTTATACAGTGACTACTGATTATGCAATAGTAGATTGTTAACAATCGAATGATTACACGATTTTTAAAAAACTGTACTGTTTCGCATCATCAGTTTCTGAGAGGTTGCAACAGAACTGACCCATGAAGGACACAATGACCACCGATTTTAAAAATGCAATAACAGAATAATCTCCTGATCAGGGAATCTCATCTAATGAACTCTGTCGGGCTTACATGACATACCACCAACAATAAATAACTCTAAATAACCATAATAGAAAGCAGTGTACAGGACTTAATAGAGAACTGTCAATTGAGGAATCAAAATGACTAAAAGAAACAGAAGATACTGCTTAAAATCCTTAGTTATCATCCCAATGGAAATCTAAACAACACTGAAAAACCATAGCATCAAGCTCCTATAAAGGTCAGAGAATGAAGAGGAGCTTATTTTATTTACAATAAAGAGAATAGGTTTATGGTAGAGGCGAATAGATGTATTGTTTCCATTCTAGAAATTAGAAAATTGAAGCATAGAATACAGGTTTAAAATACACATCATTGTACTTGAATGTCATAAGATGCTTTTGTTGTCATGCTTATGTCACAATAGGCATGTTGTAGCTTGAAAGACCGGTAAACATGTGTAAGTCAAAAGAAAGAGCCCTGCTTTGTTTTTGTGAGAAACTGGCTGTGTCCCGTTAATGCTTTCCTGGCCCTTGGCCTCCAGTCAGGACCTCTGCAGCCACTTTTTCTAAGGCTTTTCTTTTCCCTCCTGTGTTTGGTTGTGAACTTATTTTGATTGAGGATTTACTTGTCACCCCATGTTGACATGTCACGTTATTGCATTAAGAAAAACCTAGGAGAAAGCAAACAAGCAAGCAGGTCACAGATGTCCTACTCAGATTTCAAAGAAAAGCGGGGGAGCAGACTTAGGGTGGAGAATGGGGAACAGATATGTTCATGGGGAGGGAGGGGATTTCTTGGCATTTGGGCCTCAGTGAGATGCTAGATGTGGGTGTTTTGCTCAGGTAAGGGTAGCTCCTGAGACTTGTGGGGAGATTTTGGTCCCACTGCTATCTCCTGGAAATCCTGTGGACTTGTGCTAACACTCTGATTCTCTGATTATAAGTGACTGTAACAACAAAGAGAATAACTCTGCTCTGAGAACTGTTGCCACAGTGTCTCTAGGGGACAGGTTTGCTTTGGTCTGTAAATTCCCCAAAGGCAAGCTGAGACTATGTAAATTAAAGAAGTTGAGCCAGTGACAACCAACTCTGTGGTTTTATTTGACTTTCCAAAGCACATGTCCATCAACATGTCCCGGGCAGCACATGATTAAAGCGAAGCAACAGTCACCGTGTGCTATGCTTTAATTGCTGTAGTGTGTGCTGGTGTGAGGAATTGGAGCTACTGGCTGTACTTTTTTTTTAACCTTACAGCTATTTTCTTTGATTCATCAGAGTTTTATTTTAAGCCAGAATCACACAGTGTAGCAAAGTCTAGCCTAAAACTCACTATCCTCTTGTCTCAGCCTTCTAGAATAACAGGCTTGTACTATCATACACAGCTTTGCCGGAATTTCTAAGAACACAAAATAGGAGCCAATAGGCATTCTGAGCTGAGCTGAGCTTTCCCCCTTGGAAAAGTCATTTTCTTTGGCTCCCACTTTACTCAGCTATAAAATGAGGAACTTAAGCTAGGGAGTCTTCCACTTCTGAGTTTGACCATTCCAATGGCTTGGGGTTTTTGTTTGTTTGTTTGATTGGTTGGTTTTTGGTTTTGGGGTTTTTTGTTTGTTTGGTTGGTTGTTTGGTTGGTTGGTTTTGTTTTTCCTATCTTAGAATTAGTTTTGAAGATTTTTATATTTTATTTTCATTTTATGTGTATGGGTGTTTTGCCTGTGTACATATTTGTGTACCACATGCATGTCTGGTGCCTGAGGAGGCCAGGAGAAGGTGTCAGATCCCTGAGGAACTGGAATATCCGCCATTTGGGTGCTGGGAATTTGGGTGCTTTGGAAGAGCAGTCAAGGCTCTTAACTGCTGGGCCATCCCTCCAGTCCCTTGAATGCATTTTTTTAATCAAATTTTGAGCAAAGATATATTCCACGTGCTCCTCTGGTTATCATGGTGTTAGGTTGTCTTGATGCCATGCTACCCTGTAGAATTCTAGAATGACTTCAGCTGGTCAGAGTACTCAATATCCAGTCAGCTTTTGTTGTTAGTTTTCTTAAGTAGTGATACTGTTAGGAGAATGTAAATGCTCTTCTAAAATTTATTTCATCAAATAGATACTAACAGATATTGATGAAGAAAGAATAATTGCAACTTTTATACACTGCTGCTAAAAATGTAAAATGTGCAACTAATACAGGAGATAAGAAGGCTGTAACAAAGCACGTGACCTAGCAAAACTACCACTCTTTGTTCCTAGGAAAGGTTCTCTCCATGTAGAACTTTTATGCAAGTGTTCAGAGCAGCATTGTTGGTAATGTCTAAAACGTGGAAGCACTCCACACATCAACCCGTGAATAATCTGTGGCAAATATATCCAGTTTAGCAGGTAAAGTAACAAAGTACCCGAGCACACAACCTGACAGATGGATTCTGATACCAGTGGACTGCAGAAGGCACCAGGCACAAGCTGCCATTATCTCGTGTCTATAATGTGTCTAGAAATGAAGTATATGGTGGTTTCTGGTGCTAGGCTGAACAAAACTGGACACTTAAATCCACTGATGTGTATATAATCTTAAAATGAGAATCATAAGGCATAGGAATTTATATTGCATTAGAGCTGTTAAAACTAAAACCTATGAACCCATTTAAGACCCTGTGCTACACCTAGAAGTGTCACCCTGTAGATCATCCCTTCTTCAGATCCCACACTGGGCTCTGTGCCTCCCTGTGTGTGTGTGTGTGTGTGTGTGTGTGTGTGTGTGTGTGTGTGTGTGTGTGTTGTTGTTGTTGTTGTTGTTTTTTACTGTACAGTCTAGGTTGACATACTCATTAGCCTCCTGCCTCGGCCTCCTCAGTGTTGACGTTACATAACTTTCATGTTTTACTGTTGGAAAGTCACCTCCTTAGGTGACTGTTCTCAGTGAAGGGACATGCCCATCCCCTGCACAGCCAGATCATTCTTCCCATTTCAACTCAACACACTCAACTCTATCTGAAAGGCCTTTTACCTCACTTACTTATCCTGTGTCTCCCAACTGAGGTAACTGTCTTATCAACTCTTACATGCCCTGGGCCCTCCTCAGTTCTGGGTATGTGTGCATCCTTTTCCTATGTATTGGGAGGATGAGTGAGCTATGTTTATTAGCTTGGGATGGATGTCTACTTCTGTTCCAGGAGTTTCAGTATTGGGAATGGCTAACAGCTTTTGCCTGAGAGCCTTCTTTTACTGTCTCTCATGTTTCTAGTGATACAGAAGAAACTGAAATGTGTTGACCTTAATCCTAAAGGAGGCCCAGATGCATGAGGGGAAAGTAACTTTGAAAATGCAATCTAATTATAAATTTGCAAAATATGCTACACTTTGATTTACTCATATCTGTTATGTCTCTGACATAATTTTTTAATTTATAGTTTTAAAGTTACAGACTCTAGTTTTGTTGTCTTTGATTTTTCCTTTGTTCTGTAGCATCATTGGCAGCCATGTGTGTGAATTTGTTCTCATAAGCCTACAACAGACACACACCTGTCAGCCAATTCAAGTCCCATAGCCTCTAAGGTGTCAAATTGGGTTTCAGAAGCCCCTTCCTGGAAGTTTGATGCTTCTGTGCCAGCCTCAATAGAGAAAACCCTTCTTCTTACAACTCTCAGGAATTCTGGAAAGCATACTAGATGCCAGCTTCCTACACCCTCCCTCCCACCCGAGAAGTGGGGAGCCCTAAGAACAAGCAGCGCAGGCTCTACTGACCTCCCCACCTTAGTAGGGTGTCTCTTTTGACTCTGGTGTGCAAAGGCACTGGCACTGTAGTCCCACACGAAACCATGGGGGGAAGGAGGGAAACTCTGGAACAGAGCTTTTCCTTTTTGCTGGGATCCACACCTCTTCTTTTCAGGAGGGATTGCTTTTTGGATTTTGAGGGAAAAACAAAACCAATAGCAAAAGATGTTACCCTTTCGTGGGCACAGAACCAGCTGCTCTGAGGTGCTACAACTTAGCACACATTGGTACCAGAGATGAAACATTAGTGAAAAAGAAGGTGTTTCTGTGATCCCTGGGTCAGCTCATGAATTCCTAGGTGGGGATTCTGGGAAGGAGAGAGATTTTAACTGTCATCAGTTACTGTGCTGAAGCAATTTATGTTACTTGTCATTCAATGTCACTCAAATTATGGGCAACAATCTTGCTGTTAAAAAAATAATCTTGTCATATTATACTCTTTTCCTCTTTTAAAACATAGGGAGATGTGGCCTTCATGGGTGCCACGTTTAATGTTTGTACATTAAGGAGGCTACACTGGAGTAGAAATGATAGTTGCTGGCTGTTCTCATTCATGATGGAATAAAATATGATCATATATAACTCATACATTTGTATACATCACATATTTTTTCCAGAAATTTTCCCTACAAAGTTTTTGCTAAAACATACCAACACTGATTTTACTTTTAGTTTTGAATAATACACTGTTGTTCATTATAGCTTTTTAAAATAAGCTTGCAAAAATATTTGCTTATCTTTACTTAGAATGCTATAATGTTAGGGGGAAACATTACTAAAAGATGAAAAGTAGGCTGGGCACAGTGACAAATGGCTGTGATCCCAGAACATAGGAGGTAAAAACAAGAGGGTCATGTGTTAAAGGCCAGCCAGGCCTACGTAGTAAGACCCTGTCTTACAAAGTCAAGGGCTGATGATGTAGCTCATTGGTGGAGTGCCTACCTCACAGGTTCAAAGCCCTTGTGCCCACCCTTCCCCCTCCAAATGTAGCATGGAAAGCACCAAACTAGTCCATGCTGGGTTATTCTATGAACCTAACTATCATGCACATCAGGCTTGGTATTTGTTCATCCTAACCCTGAGCTAAGCTGCCATGGAAGTGGAACATGACCATGGAGTGAGTATGATCCACATCAGGCAAGACACACCACTTAATATGTTGATAGCCATTCAAGGAGAGGACTGATTTCAAAGTGGGACACTTCACAGATGCACATGACAGCCATTTTGGTTGTGCTGCTGGCCATCAACTCCAGTGTGATAGAGCATTCCTAGAATATATACACACAATATATAACTTTATATTCTTAACTGTATTAACATAATAATAACCATAAAATATATCTATGTCCCAAATACCATGCTAATACACACATGATCCTATAGTTTGCTTTAACCCTCATGAGGAGATGTTATTGCTGCATTTACGGATGAGGAAACATAAAGAGAATAGAAGTGAAACCCTGTTCCAGGCTTACCCAGCCAGCTCTCCTGCATGCAGTAGTGATATGTAGTGTTTGTTAATCAACTGAATACTGGCATTAAAGATACAGAAAGGATCAAATACAACATTTCAGATGTGAAGGCACCCAGACTGGGGAGGTGTGGCAATTGTTTGCTTAGGACTATAGGCAAACATTAATATATATATATATATATATATATATATATATATATATATATATGAACAAGAATGTACTTATGAGAGGTGTCCCAGAGAAGAACTTTTAAAGGATGAGTCTAGCATTCTCTGCGAGTACTCATTAATTATTAGGGTCTTTGATGACATAGACCACACAATTTCTCAGAAATTTCTTCTCAGGGAAGTTTATAAACATCAAATAATTTTTCTAATGGATCATCCTCAAATGGGTTTGTATGAGCTTCTCTGGGACACATAATGGAGAAGTAGCTGAAAGGGATTTCAAAGTGATTTTTTAGGACAGAATTCCAATTACAGAGAAGTAATTTCCCTTTCTAGCTCACTAAGCTTTATTTCAGACTAATGCGGTTCCAAGATCCATATCCTTTCTCCCCTTATTTCAACAGATATTTTGAATATGAAAATCTTATGTCAAAACTTAGCTGAAGCCTCCATTGGGCTTTTGAAAGGCTAAGTAAGAATTCTGTTTCTAGGAATAAAAAGATGTGGATCAGAATGAGGCTTTGCTAGGGAGAGTCCCTTCTCAGGATGGTAGTGCAGCCAGTCTTTAATCATATTTTTGTTGATTATTTATTAGTTTCCCCACAAAATCAAAGACTCAGTAATGTAAAATGTGTTTTCCCTAAGATATTTTACAAATGAGAATTCACAAGAAGGAAATAATGGAAATAAAATAAATTTGGTGTGGACTAATTGGGAAATCAAATGTCTTTCTCCAGTCAGTGGCCTACAGGGAAATGGCTAAGTGACCCAACTGGCCCCGTTGTACCAGCCACACTCTGCCTAGACAGAACTCAAATGCCACTAGCAGATAAAGCGAGTGCTTTGTCAGTAAATCCAGACCATCGAGAGGGAGAACTAATTGAAGTGAAAGGGTGGGCTCCTCGCCAGCTGTTCTATGAACCCACCCTGAACCACAGTGGGGACTGATGAAACCCAATCCGTGTGTATTCCAGTCACAAGCCTTGAGCTTGTGTAATGCAAGCCATCGTGGTTGCCACTGTGAGTAATGTTAAGGCAGCTTGCTGTCCTCAGGTGTGGGGCTCCCTGGCCAAGGAAGCTTTGGTCAATATTGGGTTTGCTGTCAGGAATCCAGACTTCAGCTCACTTCCTAGTGACCAGGAGGCTTGCCAAATATATTGACTTACAGAGATGCTCCCAACCAAATAAATGAGAAAGGTACTGAGGAATCTGCTTGGTAACATACAGAGGAAAGAGGATCAGTCTCATTCCTTGAGACCACTGTGGTCTTAGGGGACTGGAGCCTTGCACATAACTCCCATTGTCTTGGATATGGCCTTAGCAAAGACCATGGTTGGGAAGAGTTCTGATGTGAGTTAGCTATTGCTTCTCTACTCAAGTTGCAAGGTACTTGAAGTCTGGCCCTGAATAGAACTCTAACAAATATGAGCCCTCAGCTCATTCTGTAATCTAAGTCTAGACTTGCTGCAGGGAGTGTTTGAGAGCTCCATTCGTTTCCTGAGACTTGCGCAGTGTGATGCTGTTAAGAAGGAGTGCAGACATGTCCTGTTCAGCTGTCCTTCACTCTAAGGAATCTGCTTTTTCTCTCACTGATATCTTGACTCTTTATCACTGTCCAGGGCTCATAGACTTGAGCTCTGATGTTTTCCAGTTGTTTTCCTGCTATTTCTTGGACTTTTGTGGTTTGTTTCTTTGATAGTATGACTTTCCTTTATCATTTGAAAAGATGTTCAGTGGTCCTATGAACTAGTCCAGTGTCATTTGGAAATTCACACAACCATCCAGCAAAGTTTGTCAGAGGCCATAAGGAAACACTGGAGTGTAGAAAACTACAGTTCATGAGCACTATCTAAAAACGGTTTCCCAAAAAATTTTGACCAAAGAAAACCCTCATCTTTCACCATCAATTAATATGCTCTGATGCGCAAAGTTACCAGTACCACATGACCTGTTTGAAGGAAGTGCTACATTGCCAGCTTTTTGTTCCTGCTAGGAGTTGTCATTTCTTTCTCGTCCCACTATGCAGTTATTTCCAAAGGCTTGGATTTTATTTTTCAAATATCTATCATCTAGAGTGTGATAACGACAAAACCACTGGAGCTTGCCAACCAGTTTGGAGGCCCTGTGAGAAAAAGGCTACCATCCTAGACCCTGCATAGCACTGAGCCCTGGGCCCTTATACTATGGGCAGGAGTCTGTGCCTGGCTTCTTCTATTACTGTTGCAATTATGGTTGTTTAACCAAGTGGAGATGGACCCCAGCAAAAACATGCTGCAGGACATGACAATGGGAGATGAATTTGACTGGAAGCAGTATAAATGTTTGGGGAAAGTTCTGAATTTTCTGTACTTAAAATCATTTTGAAAAAAAAAAGTTTTTTTTTTTTGTTTTCAGTTCATCAAATTGTACTCTTAGGTTGTGTAAATATATCTCAATTAAATAAGTATGTATACATTATAACTAGGTATTATATATTTGCAATATATTTAATAAGTAAGCTAAGAGATAGGTTAAACGGATTTGAGTGTAGTAGGAAAGGCAACATATGAACAACAAGATGAACAGATTGAGTCTTGCAAAAGGTAGATGCACTATTTCTAAGATGATGCATCCTAAGAGTCTAGTTCCCAGCCTGAGTCTACCCAGGTCTCTCCCTGAACTTGTGACAACAGGATCTGCCAGCACAAGCTGTTGGCTCCTCATCACAATCCTTTCTCAGCTGCCTTCAAAATCTGCTTCTGGCATTATGCTCTGCCCTGGCCTCATCATCTCCTCAGCTTTCATGTTGCTTTTGTCTTAACACAGCCCAATGACTTAGGAAAAAAAACTGAGCTAGGGTCATAGTTGAAGGTTTAGCTATAAAAGGATGTTTCCCACATGCCAGTGGGGACATAAGCCTGATTTTTACTGTCCTGGTAAACACTGCCCCCTTCCCCAAGTTAGAGATCCTTGAATTCCTATAACCATCCCATTTAGCCTCTACTGTCTTTTTAGTTGGGGCAGAGTGCTGATCCTTTGGCATTAATACAGGTCCTTGCCCTTCACCCTATATGTTTGTAAATCATCAGTGAAACACACTGGGAAGCAACACAGCAAGCTCCAACTCAGTTGCAGTAGTAAGAAGACATACCTGGCTTTTGAGGTCAGTCTGTTGACAACAGCATTTTTACAGCCAATCCCTCTTCACTATTCTCTGCCTCCTGATTTTTATGAAGGCAAGTGACTCAAGACAATGCAAATCACAGAATTTTAAATAGCTGAATTCCTAGGTGATTTTTGAATGGAAACAAATATAACCTTGTTCGACAGTGAATTTTTGCCCCTGGGTGAGTGGCCAGGTGTTCTTTCAACTGGACTGTGAGACTAATTTCTTCCTGGCCCCTGGAAGGCAGCTGAAGCAGGGGGCAGCTGGTATATCTTCAATCTTGCATACCGACATCTTTCTCTGATTCACAGATTTCCTTTATCCCCAGCACTTCCTCTGGTATGTGCATCTCCGACAGTAAGTGATATGTCTTCTTGGATTTGGGCATTTTGAAACTGCAGGTCCTGGGCAAAGAGGGGAAGGGAACAGGAGATGGCTGCTTACCAGACTGTTTCCAAAGAGACCCCCCACACACACTTCCATCTCACCCGCCTCTGCTTCCTGAGCATCCACTAAGGGAGTGACATTGGAGTAATTGAGGGTGTCATCATGAGCATAAATTCTTTGAATATTTAAATGATGCACAATGAATCCAAGAGAAAACAAAATTAATTTATGTCCATTTGTAATTTCCATGACTGGACACATAAAGTAAAATGCTGTGGAAACTCTTAATGGGAGGAGAAATTTCTCTGGGAAAGTTCCTGATGACTGTCACTTGCAAAGCGGCGCTATTTCTTATGAAAAGGATGGTATGGGGCTTTGGAGGGCCAACAAGTGCACCTGGATATGAGCCATCAGAGGCCTATCCTTGACAGCCTGGTGATCTCAGTGCCAGGTCATGCCCATAATTTATTTTCCTAAATTGCAGCATCAGGAAAGATTTTTTATGTGCCAAAAGGGTATTTGAAGGTTATATGTACATGAGAGAGAACCTGTGGTGACTTAGAATCTGTCCACTTTGGTCACCTTGTGCCTGTTGGTGCTTCTGGTGTGACCAGCGTTCTCTCTAGCACTCCAGTATTTCATGGAAAAGACATTTGTCTTTGCTGGTCACATATGTGCTCTGGCTTACAAAAATCCCCCAGGCCTTCCATGAAGTGTTCGGTCCTAGAGGCAAAGAACTATACTCTAAAGCAAACTGGGGACCCTCCCCCTTTAGCCTTGTGCATGTGGAAATTTCATTTGAACAGGTTTCTGCATGGAACAGAAGCCTGGCTTTGGCTGGCAGCTCCATCTCTTGAGCAGTTCCTAGGTTATTGCTATTGCATCTGCATTTAT
The DNA here is from genome assembly GCF_943737965.1 of Phodopus roborovskii. Lineage (NCBI taxonomy): Eukaryota > Metazoa > Chordata > Mammalia > Rodentia > Cricetidae > Phodopus > Phodopus roborovskii. The sequence goes on along the minus strand of NW_026126894.1, from coordinate 32,682 downwards.
GCCTTTGTGTAATTCTCAAAACAACCCTGGAGGTAGGAGGCAGTTATAGTTCCCACTTCCTGTATGTGGAAACAGGCTTGGATGTAGTGATCTTAGTAGAGTTACTCACGCAGCCTAGGGCGTTGTAAAAATTGAATGTTCTACATGAAAATAGACTTCTGGCTTAGTAAGCACAAGTAGCAGGTGAGATTGCCTTCTACCCAGCCACAATTGCTTGGCAAGAAGGGTGGCTTCCCATTTTAAAGGATGTCTCTTGCTTCATGGCCTCTACCCTCACACAGACTTGCCTTACCCTCTGGTTGACTGACTTTGGTGCATTGTGCTCCGCAGTGACTGTCCAGAGACACTCTCTAGTTCTGCCCCTGTGGCAAGCTGTGTGCCTTCACGCTCTTTACTAGCACAATTTTTCAGTGTCTCCAAACAGTCATACTCGGAGCCACAGCACCAGACTTTACCCTCCTCCCTGTCTCTCTCTTCCTAAACAAGGACATTCTGAAGAATGTTCCAAACAAGTAGAACATTTAAGATGTGTAGACCTTTATCTCTCCTCCCAGCTGATGGCACTCAGAGTGCTAGGTTGACAGCAACTAGGATCATGACTGCATCTTCAGGCTTTGGCACAGCTTTACTTGGCCATCGTTGACAGACTCTCAGCCTCTGTGCATGGCAGAATGAAATACAACTCTCATATCCCAGAATCGAAAGGAGGCTACAGGCAGGCACATGTCTCCTTCCTAAACTGGAGATCTGTAGATGGTAATGGGCTGGCTTTTCTAGGAACTCCATCTTGAGTATTTGTTCTATGTTGGACCACAGCCTTGCATTATGGGGAAGATAATGAATGCCGTTCACCAGGGGTACTCCTGTCAGTGGTGTGCCCATGCAATCATGAATGCAAAGCTTGAGTACTTTATGCCATTAAAGTCTCAAGATAGAATTAGACTTGTAATCACACTTGCCCATGTTTTGTCATTTATGATAATTACGATAATTATGGTGGTAATAATAACATTTTGGGTCCCCCTGATGCCAACTATCCCTCTTAATTATATGGCATACAGGCGCTTCTTTAGGGCTCAACAGTGACGTCATTGGCTTAGATTACACACTACCTTTGTCCCAGACTTCATTTTAAAGACCACATTAATTCCTCCCAACCCTCACCCCACACCCTCCACTGCTCCCAGGCAAATTTATTTATTCCAAAGCATAACATTTGAATCAAGGCATTTGACATTTTCTTTCTTGATTAGGAATAGGGAGCTTCCCCATGGATTTCTTTCAGGGATGGGATGTTACTTTGCCATGCTGTGTGTACTAACTGCTTTTGATTTGCACCTTCCCCAAACCATGCAATAAAATCACTGGGCACACAGGGCAGGGGTGGGCTGGAGAAAGGTGCAAATACATACCAAAATCATCATCATCATCATCAAAACGCCAGGCTTTAAAAGAAGAATCCAACTCATTGTGAAGAAATCCTAATGCTAATGAGTTTTCTACATCTACCTCAAGTCTTTTCCCCAGGCTAGCCCAGTCCTGCTTTCCACACATTTCCAATCATCCTTGCCCACAAGTTGTTCCAAGTTGGTGATTAATGCAACAATGCATGTTTCATATGTAAGGGGTTTTTTTATTTATGAAATTGGAAGGAAAATAAAACAGTAGTATGTCCTCTAGTCTCCTAACATCAGCACCACTCTGAAAACTTTATAAGCTATCTCTTCACACTCTTAAATATACATCCTGTCTATTTCTGTTGTTACTACAGAATTGCATTTTTCACTTCTGTAACAGTTTTAATCAATGCATAGTGTTCTATCAGGTATATATTATTGGGCTTAATAATATTAATTTTAATAAAATTAAAAAGTTGCCACACAGCAGAGGGAACAACTAGCCAAGTAAGGAGACAGCCTGCAAAGTACTCTGCTAACTGTACATCTGACAGAGAAGTCACACAGAGAATATATAAAGATCTAAAAAAAAATATTAATTGTCAGTAAACCAAACCATCCAGTCAGAAAATGAGCAAATACTTCTCAGAGATGAAATACATGTGGCCAGTATACATGAGAATAAGTTTAATATCCTTAGCCATCAGGGAAATGCAAATTATAACAATATTGAGATTCTGTCTGTCATTAGGAAGTGGCAGTGTCTAGGGATGTAGTTCAGTAGGTAGAATGTTTGCTTAGCCCACACAAAACTGTGAGTGCAGTTCCCAGCACCACATAAAACAAGCACAGTGGTACACACCTATAACCCCAACACTCAAGAGATGAAGGCAGAGTATTGGAAGTTCAGGGTCATCTTTGACTACATAGGGCGTTCTGGCCAGCCTCAGATATGTAAGACCTACCTCAAAAAATACAGCACAAAGGGAAAGAAAGTAACAAATGCTGACAAAGATGTTGGTGTTGGCCTCATACACTTCCAGTAGTGGCAGTTAAATGGGTATGGACGTCAATGTAGGGGTTACTTAAGAAAACTAACTGGGGCTAGGCAGTGGTGGTGCACACTGTTAGTGCCAGCACTCAGGAAGCAGAGGCAGGCAGATTTCTAAGTTCCTGGACAATTAGGGCTACATAGAGAAACCTTATCTCAAAAGGGAAGGAGAAGGAGGAGAGGACGAAGAAGAGGAGGGGAGTGAGAAGGAAGGAAGGAAGAAAGGAAGGGAGGGAGGGAGGAAGGAAGGAAGGAATGAAGGAAGACAAAGGAAGAATGCTAACTACGATCAAGCTTTACCCATCCAGGACTATACACAAAGGATCTAAATCAGCATACCCTATAGAGGGATACCTACAGAGCCATAGTTAGAACTGCAGCACTGTTCACATGTTACAGAATCATCCTAGGTGCCCACCAACAGATTAATGGATTAACAAACACTCCACTGTGATAGGTATACACAGTGGAGTCCTACTCAGCCATAAAGAAGGACAAGTTTGCAGTAAAATGGATGGAAACGGAGGCAACTGCATAAATGGAATACCAGACTCAGAATGGCATTACCATGTTTTCTCTCATATGTAGATCCTAGATTTCGGGGGTGTGTGTGTGTGTGTGTGTGTGTGTGTGTGTGTGTGTGTGTGTGTGATGAAAGTACAAACGAAAGTGGGAGATGAAAGGGGACTGGGGGATGGAAAGAAGAAGTATGGCATGGGTTGAATATGAATGAAAAAAAAAGTATAAAAACCCATCACCCTGTGTCATGAATATCTGTCTATAGAGCTATCTATACCTATGTATTTACAATGGCTTGGATGTTTCCCTGCGATTGAATGTCTAACCTGAAATAGCTGGTCAAAATTCATATCTTTTTTACCTTAATACCTATTGAAAAACTGCTTATCAAAAGGATTATACCCACTTAAAGCCTTCATTCACCATTCCAATTAAATTGGAATTCAGACTCTAACTTTATGTTAGTGAATGAGATTTAAATTCAGCTGTGTTGACCTGCTCATAGTTGCTGACCACTACTCCTCCACTGAGGACAAATAGGCATGGTATCAAACTGTGCCCTGACTCAACTAGGCATAAACATGGGCCGTCATTATCTTGCATTACAGTAAATTCAGTAGTGGAACAGCAGTTGGCCCAGTGATGTCACAGCAGACCTGTGCTCTTCAAGTTTGGCCATTATGGACTTCACCCTGGTGGTGACTTCCTTTGTGTTTCCAAAGGCTGCACTAGCTTCAGGCATCATATCAAATGCAGACACCACAAGATTAGGAGACTACCCCCTCCTAGTGTGTCTCCTCAGAAGTGAAGAAGTTATTCCTCAAAGTTCCAGTTGGCACTTCCTCTGCTCTCACCATGAAGTCTGAGTCTTATGTCAGCTCTTACACTAAACACTGTCACAGGAAATGGTAGTGCCATTAATCAAGAAGTTTATCTGGATTATTATTAACCAAGAAGTTCATCTGGATTCAACAATGAAGTCAACATACTCTTGAGTATTCAGAGAGAGTGGGGGGGGGTACCTGTCACAGGTACCATGAGTATTTCCTTCCATTTTTTCCATAATCAGGCCAACTTTAAAATCCCTAAGTAACCATTATGAATTCAAGGAATCTTTGCAAAAGCAGCTGGCTCTCAGCAGAATTGGGCCTTGCCCTGCATAGAAGGTTCTTGTGGCCGGGCAAATGCTTTAAATTAAAGACATTGCTTTAATGTCTTCCCAAAACCTCCCTTGGTGTTTCAGCACACATATCTCCTATGAGAAACAGATTGGATCTCCACCTTTCCCTTTGGAGGATTCTAACTGCTGGTACCATAAAGCTGTCCAGCTTCCACTGGATAGTACTTTGCAGCCTCATGAACAGGTCTTGCTCTGCAGTTTGGATCACACAGGCTCCAGGCATCTTACTCCATTTGCACAGCCCATGATTTGGTCCTGGTATCACTCATTATCACCTCCAGTGAAAGGCCAGGAAAGCAGGAAAAGGAGCGGTTGAAGAACTCAGAACAGTAAGTCCTTGCTTCATCTAATTGAAGAAATGGCTGAAATTGCCACCTCAAAGATATTAGGAAACTCTCGGATATATCTTCATACACATTTGCCACCAATGTGTACAAGTTAGTATTACATTTTAGAGTAAATTGCATAGACAACAACAAAGGGAGGAGGAGGAAGGGCCTATTCCTGGCCTGGATAAAACTATCAGAGATGTTGTATGTCTTAGTTTGCATTCTGCATTCATGACTTGTAGAGAAACTGTGTCTTCCTGACTTACAATATGATTTGGCACTAGAATTCCTAAGGAGTCTTAGACCAGAGTGATCCACTCCTTTACCTTGTAAAACTCAGCCCCAAATGTTCCCATTTCCTCTCACACTGCAGAAAGTCATTGCTTTTTGTAGGTAGAGATTGGGGGGGTGGGAGGCAGGGAGGCTACCTACTGTACAGACAAACCTTCTGTTTTACAGTTCCACAAAAACTTTTACAACATGATTGCATGTTCTAATTATGAGATTACATATATTTCCACCACTTAGATAATCAGGTGCAATTAGACTACCAGAATAGACAGTGGTAAATGTTACTTGAAGCAAAAATTACACTATGAAGCATTATTTCAGAAAGGCTTTTGGAATCAATGCACCACAGACCCCCACAAGGAGGTGATTATAATATTGTTCAAGTAGCTAGCCATAACCTGCCAGCTTGCCAAAGCAAGGATGCCTTTTTTATTGTGCAAGATCCGTTTTTGAAAGCTACTATCTAATTCCAGGCACATGCTTCCTGGTACACGCATATCACAGATCCTTGTGCAGATACTCCTTGAGACCTAACCTTCCCACTGTCTGTCTGTCTTTCCCATCTTACCTTTTTTTTTCATTTGAGAAAGTAGGTAATGGGAAGAAAACGAGTTGATGCACTGCCCACTGAAGGATCTGTGGATCCAAATGTCAGGGGCTGCTGGTTTAAGAGTCCATGCACTCCTTAAAATTGCCCGACTCCTCAGAGAGTGGCCTAGAACATTGTCAATGTCCAATAGGTCTTTGGGCCTTTAATAAAAACTATAAGGTGTTAAAATAGATATGTTAGAGAAAAAAGAGGGTGTAAATAAACACAGAACATGGTGTATGAAAAAGGAGGAGCCTTTCAAATGGGGAATGCATTTATAGACAGTCCTCAAAAACAACATGGTAGTTTATTGCAGCTGGGTTCCCATCCCCAGAATCAAAATAATCCTGAAAAGTCAGCCTCCCCTTGGATGCTTTAAGCGGACTCTAGTTATTTCCTTGTGCTATCCATAGGAGCTCACCAGATCCTTCCCGTTGCTTCATCTTCTGTGTTATCATTATTTAAAAAAGAGAGAGAGAGAGAGAAGACACCATAAGAACCCATTGGCTTCCTGATCACCTGTCCCAGAGTGTGTGGGGGGGTTAGTTGGCCTTCCCCTGAGTCCGGCGACTCTTTAGAGCTACTTATAGTCCATATGGAGCAAATTAAGAGAAAGCGAGAAGGACAGCCACTGGTTCTGATTGGGTACAGTAGTATTTAAAAAAAAAAAAGTCAACGACATCCTTGCCCTGCCTTTGAGAAGATGGATAAAATGCTCTTTGAACATACTAGTCTGTTTTTTTTTTTTTTTTTTTTTTTTTTTTAATGTCAGTACAGAAGGGTTGTGTTTCTATTTGGCTTTCCAAACCCGTCTCTTGACCTTCTAATTACTTTATTTGAAACAGCACTGAGGGTATAATAAACCTGGAGGGTGCCTCTCCTTTGCTTTATCATAAATTAAAGCTGCTGCTTGTTGAGGTGAAAGTGGAGGCAGAGTGTTCATTACTGCTCAAGTGACGGCTTGTCAATAGTGGTGCTTTTTAGTTTGTTCTAGTCAGCACTTGCTGTGCATTTTGTTGGGCCACTGGGAAATAAATACAACAAGATTATACATTTGGAATACCACAAGAGTTCAGGGGAAGAAAAAAAAACCACAAATGATAAATCATACGCTTGGTAGAAAGTGACATGCTATCTTGTGCTATTAACAACCAAAGATAATTGCAAGGAATTGTAATTGCAGTTTGCAACTTGCAGTACAGCGTATCCAACATCAATCTTAATAGTGAACAAAGCAGTTTATATTAAAACTTAATTCACCTGGTAACTTTCTGCTGTATACACAGGAGCTAACAGATGTAGCTTTTCAGAAAGTTCAAAGGCATTTGAAATGCGGCAAGCAATGCTAATACCGGAAGCCTTAGAGAAATGCTGCATTAGGACTTGTGATGAAAACAAATGCATGTCATTATCTCCGAGTTTGTGTTTATTTAATAAAATATGCAGTTTGCACATTGGTGAATTCCGTGTTTCTGAATGGGTATGGAATGATGGTTTATTTGGAATCAAAGGCCAAACAGGCTGGCAATTATGCATCTTCAATGAGCCATCTGCATCCTGAGTATATACATTGGAACAGTTTGTACCCCAGTGCTTCAGGGGGTTTGCATGAGGCGGAACAGCAAGCCGGGGTAACTTTATTCATGACTTTCCTTAGATTGGATGTCTTTGAAGCAAGAAGGGGAGAGCTCCTGGAATTACTTAGAAGAACAAGCGTATTTGTTTTGTGAGTTTGACTGATAGCCAGCAGAGCAGTTGAGTGAAATCGCTAAAGTGATTAGGGCTTTCGTTCATATAATCTTCTACCTTTTTCATTAATTTATTCCATAATGCTATTTTGCTGTTCTTCTACCAGGGATAATAATCTCACACTCTCTGACCTTCGTGAGTGGATGACCTGGAGCCCATAACTAATCTTATTTACTCTCCTGACTGGCCGAACTTCATTTTACCTTGTCTGGATAAAAAACCAGGAGTTCCAAGCCACCCCTTCTTCCAGCCCTCAGCTCATCTGTACTGAAGGGCAAGCAGCAGGTTCTCCCAGCCATCGTCCAGAGCATCCTCAGCAGTGTCCATTTCTCTTCTTAAGAGCATATTCTCCACCCTTTGAAATTTTGAAAATAACGGACAAATGGGAGGCACAGGACTCATTCACATTCCACATCCCACATAGCTATTTTTGTTTTGAAAGTTACTTTCCAGCCTCTGCTATGTGAATATATATGACTTAACCTAGAGATGACTGTTGAATGCATATGATTTTGTGTTCAGCTTTTATATATAATGACAACATGTTTCACATTGTATTTGATGGTGCATTAATTATGCATTGTAGTTACTGAATAATTTACTAAGTAAATATACCCATTTTATCTTATTCCTCATTATTGAAAAGTTAGGTAGTTCTGTTTCATTTTGATAATATGAAGAATGCTGCAGTCAAAATCTGAGCTTTACCCATTTAGAGTCTTTCTGTGGAATTGCCATATCACTAAAATATATTCCTAGATACCTGTAGCCAGTTGCATGGCCACAAGCAATGTGGAAGTATAAATGTTTGTCCCTAGTCATTTTAGAGTTGGTCCTGATTCCTCCATTTACAAACTAGATTGTATTGTGCAAACTACCTAGCTTCTCTGCCTCAGTTTCCCCATCCAAATGAGGGATTGGTGATGGCATTTAACCTCCTAAGCTATTGTATTACATCAGTTTATATATTCAAAGTTGGGGCAAAAATGCCTGCCACATAGGAATCACTGAAGATGAGTGCTTATTATTACTGAAATTCATTTTCTCTTCATTTCATATACCCCCTCGATTAAGTTACAGCTTTTGGAGGAAACCTTGTGTAGAACACTGAAGCTAAGGAGCCAGTACATTTGTACATTTTCAGTGAGTCATCATCTAAGGACCTGGACAGTGAAGGCTGTTGCACCTATAAGGGACAGGCTTTGCGATGACCCACTTTGGCATTAGCAACATACAATAGCTACAACTCCAGAACCACCCAAATGGCCTTGAAGCCTGAATTGAAGGCTGGTGGGCCTAATCCTAGAACTTGTGTCTGTTCTGAGCTGTGAGGGCAGCTCCACTCAGACTCTCCTGGGGGAAGAATTCCTCCAAAGAAACTTAGAGTCCTATTGGCACTGAGGTGACTCCCATGCTAGTGCTTGCAGAAACAACTGAGTGCTGCTCATAGACAACTTGGCGAATTTGGGTGGCCCAGGAATCTCATTAGTTGGTATAGTGATGAGGACCATACAACAGGGACTTTTTTTTTTTCTTGTAAGAAAGGAATACACAAAAAGTGAGGCAGTCTTTCTGCCCTCTCGGGCTGGGCTCTGCACTGGTGTGGACATGTTTTTTTTTTTTTTTTTTTTTTTTTTTTTTTTAGCTTCAGCACCTCCTGACCATAGAATTGCTGTTTCCCTGGCCAGAGTCTCATCTGCCTTGTAGGGAGGAAGAAAAGGAAGGAAATGGGAAATGCTTATGACACTAGTCAGTCACCATCTATATACTTCAAGGCACTTCCCCCAGAAGTCCCCGCCCACCAAATCACTCCATTCCCTACCACTCACCCTGGCTCCAGCTGCTAACTCCAGGAAGAATCTGCAGCTGGGTACAGAGCTGCTGTCCCAAAAAGGCTGGATTCTAGGAGGGAGGAAGAAGAGCATGGTAGCTATTAGGGAAGGCACCCTGCAGCTGCTGGCAGAGCCTCCCTGTCTGAAGCCTCCTTTCTTCTGCTCTGTGAACTCTCCTGGAGCTTCTGCTGCAGACCAGTGTTGGAGACTAAAGGCCTGAGGCGAGTAATGAGTGCTTTGCAGAGGAGAGAAAGAAAAAGAGGACTGAATGATGAGAACTTCAGGTCACTAAATGAAGTTCCACCATTTTTTTCCTGCCCAAACATTTGCAACAAACTCTGTGGAGTAGGAATCGAAAGGAAATGTGCCCTGCCATTTTTCTTCAGCCTTTTTGCAATGCAACAGGACAATCAATACAGATCTTTGCAGTAATCATACATTGGTTTTCCTAGAATATAACTCAATTTAAAGCACTTTTATCCCCAAGAGTAGAAACATTGGAGGCTATCAAAGGAGGAAGTAAGTTTCCTTGACCCCATCTGCAGAGCGCAATTGATTAGCACAGTATAGTTATGAGTGTCCAAAAGATGGAGGAGAGAAGTCACTGCAAGGTTAATATCAGCTAAAGAGAAACACGATTATAGGACATTAGGCTTTGTGTAAAATCATAAGGTCAGGGTAAGATGGCCATACCATCCAAAGTGCCATAGGAGTGTGAGTGCCTGGCATCCTTAGACTATGCCACTTTAGCCCCTGTAGCAGCTGAATTCAGGGGACTGAAAGAGACCTAAGTGTATATAGGCAAGGGGGGTGATAAAGGAATAAGTAATACTATTTTAATTTTTCAGAGTGTGTATGAACTCAGAATATAAGCTTGTATCACATGGAATGTTTATTTCATATAGACAAAGAATGTTTTAAAAAGATTTATGTGTTTTTAGTTCTTATTCTCAGAATGATACACAGTGTTCCGGACAACGCCCTGTTACCTCTGAGTCATGCTGTAAGGACTCTAACCTCCAGGACTGCAGCAGCCTCAATGCTGACATGTCCCCTGCCATAACAGAACCTCTGAAATTTTAAGTGTGACACTTCAATTAAATATTTTCCTTGTAAGTGTTACTGTGACCCTGCTGTGTCTTTACACAGCAATGAAAACCTAACAAAGACAGAAGTTGGTTCCAGGACCTGGGTAATTTCTATGATAGAATCTCCCTATCATACAATTTATTTCTGATGTGTTCTCAGTAGTGTTGCTCTGGTAGCTTGCCTCTCCCTTTATGTCTTTTTATTGGGATTTCTTTCTCAGGGTGTATGCAACTTAAATGGCCAAAGAAATGGTGCATGTGGACCACTAATTCAGTTTACTTCTAATGTGACTGGGTGAATGTATCATAATGTTCATGTGTAAAATAAGTGAGGGAAACACCAAGGATTATATGACTATATTGTCAAAGAAGTTTACATTTACAATGTATTATACTGCTTTGTGTTATTTTAGGATGCAGTGACCTATGACGATGTGCACATCCACTTTACTGAGGAATTGTGGGCTTTGCTAAATCCATCTCAGAAGTGTCTCTACAAAAATGTGATGCTGGTCACCTACAGGATTCTCGCTGCTACAGGTAAGACTGAATTTTCCTTCATGTTTTAAAATAAGGGACCAACTGTTTCTTGATTATTGATACTATTCTGTAATTTGATTAAGAAAAGGGAAAATTGGGTGAGTGAGGCATAGTTGTAAGGTTCATTGAAGTTATTACTTAAATTTTGTACAATTTACAAGAATATATCATATATTATCTGTTATTTCAGACTATATTTGGGATAACCATGATACGAAGGATCATTGTCAAACTTCTAGAAGACACAGAAGGTAAATTTTCATGTGCAAATTTATGCAAATTTGACTCTGCAGATATTTTAATGTATCCTGGAAATTTTATTGAAGAGCCACACTTAAAAAATTAAATATTAAGAAGAACAACAGTGAAAATAAGTGTAGCTTAAAGTGATGATTGTCATTTTCTCACAAAACCCTGTACCTCAGTGAAAGGTAGCTCTTCTGTGTTTGCAAGGCATTTGTGTAAAATGAGAAGGAAACTATGTCTTAACAGATATCACCCTTTGAATTATAGCACCCAGATATCTATTCTGTAGATATGCCAGTCTGTTTAGTTTCCTTCTATGCAGATACTTTAAACAGTATACATGTTGCATAGGTGATAATTATATGTCCAAGACCTCCTAAGAATAACGTCTATAGGTAAATCAACAGTTAAGTAATACCATGGCACTGCCAAGGAAACAGACATGTTCAACAATGGAATGGAATTAAAGACTCTAGCATCAATCAAAACACAGGTGCACACTTCATTTCTGATAAGGAAATTAAGAAATACAAAATGGGAAAAAAACACAGCACCTTCAACAAATTGTACCAGTGAAACTGAATTTTTGCATGAAGAATTGAAATAGATTCATATAGATCCCCCTGCACAACACTCAGTCAAGCGTGTGAAAGTCCCCAACATAAAATCAGACACACTGAAGCAGAAACAAGACCAAGTGGGGAAAAGCCTTGAATACATTGGCACAGGGGACAACTTTCTGAATAGAAAAGCAATTAATAAATGGGACACCATGAAACTGCAAGGATCGTGTAAGACCAAGGACACTCTATCAGGCAAAAGGTCAGCTTAAGAAATGGGGGAAAATTTTTAACAACTCCACATCCAGTAGAGGTGAAATTAAAAGTATATAAAGAACTAAAAAATTCTAAACGTTGTATGCTGTGAAAAATGTTTTCTGTATAATATGAATTTGTTTTACTCTCAGTCGTTAAAACCGAGCTCAAAATACTATTGCAGGGCATGAAGAGATTGGTGGCGGGACCAAACTAGGATAATTCAGGAAAAAAGGGTGGAGTCAGTGAAGTCATGGACCAGACAAAAAGGTAGCAAGAGATGATGAACAGGCTAATGTCATGAACCCTGGGAATCACATAAACTAATAGAAATGGGTTAAATTAAGTTAGAAGAGCTAGTTGGTAATAAGCTAGAGCCATGTATTATTGATATAAGCCTCAGTGTCTTTATTGGAGAGCTGCAGTTAGAACAAAACACCTGCCTATATTTAAAAATCTAAATAATCCAAATAAAAAATGGCATATGTATGTAAGCCAAGACTTCTGAGCAGATATATGACAAGTAGCTAAGAAACAGTTAAAGGAATGTTTGACACAATTAGCTATCAGAGAATTCCAAATGAAAACTACTTTTTGATTCCATCTTACAACTTTGAGAATGGTAAATATTAAACATGTAAGTGACAGCTCATGCTGGTAAGGAAGGTAAGCAAGGACAACAAGCCTCCACTCCTTTTAAAAGTGCAATTTAATACAGCCTTTAAGGAAATAAGTATCATCATTCTTCAGAAAACTGAGAGTATATTTATGTCAATGTCCAGCTGTACCACCCTTAGTCATAAACCCAAAAGTTGTTCCCTTCTACCACAATGAACACCAAGGTTTTATCCATTATAACCATAAACTGGAAAGAGCCAAGAATTCCCTTAACTGGAGAATTGATTTTAAAAGAAATGGGGTACATTTACACAATATGATATATACTCAACTGTAAAAGCTCTGGCATTAAAAAAATAATGATTGCCTCATTTCTCAGTGCTAATGTCAACTACCATAAAAGCAGGGAATCTGAACTCCTCCTTACCCTTCCCTTTTTGTTCTATTACCACCACTGCCTTACAGTTGGTAAGTGAACACCATTCATACACAGGTCCATCTTCATGGGTAAGTCCACCATAAATGCTGGAGGGATTGGAAGTAGCAGGTTCACTGTGGTATTTTTTCTTTTCACACAATAATCAATGTCCTGCCTGGACACAATGCAAACTGTCTTCCCATGATTAAGCAGCTGTATAAAATTACAAACAACTCCTCAATTAGATAGTGTGAGGCAAGCCTGAGCCCTAGGACTCATTAATCTAAACGACTGGTTCCCAAGTTTCCTAATGCTGTGTCACTGTAACACAGTTAGTTCTTCCTGTTCTGGCAACCTAACAACTATAAAATAGCTGTCACTACTACCTCCTAACTATAATTTTGTTACTATTATGAATCATAAACACCTGTGTTTTCTGACTCTAAACATCAATACAGGAGAACACCCTAATTGGAAACTGAACACCGAGTAGTGAAAGCTTCCCTCCCTACATTGTACACACACCAATTCTGTGTTGTCATTCACATGGAAGGAATGAATACATGTGGGAAAATAACCCAGAAAGCCACTCAACCTACACCATCATACCCTTCTTTTAATGGAGACCCATGAATCTCACTGCCTTAAGCTGCAAGTTGTAATCTCACCATTGCCTAGAGTGTTTTTCCCTGAAGTGTATACAGTGCACTGTTTTTCTTCTTAGGTTCTGAAACAAGAAGCCATGCTCCACATGAAAATCCTTTATGATTTTTTTTTTTTTGGTCAGGGCCTTGCACACAGCCTTATGTGGCATAGACTGGTAATTTTAGAACTCTGTGATGCTACAGACTAGCAATCCAAGAATTAAGGTTGTTTAGTCAAGAAGATAATGAGGGCAATGTCTTGTTATGCTACAGACAGGGTTCAAGTGACATCAATCAACAAACCTAGCCTTTCCTCACATCCGTTTGTCAGAAAACTTCGAGACATACTGTTCTAGAATAAATTAAACTTTAACTTACAACAGGATTTATTGTTTGGTTCAACCCTGTTATGAACCTTGAACAGCACTTTAGAGGACTGTTCTTTGATGTTCAGTTGGCATTTCACTGGTTGTAAAATCAGGATTTTCTCTTTCATTATGGAAATACAGCTCAAATGCTATTAATCCTGATGAAAAAACATTTACATCTTAACATATCAATTTCTAACAGGTGTGGTTAGCATATAGGTCAAATAATTCTGGGCTATTCATTAAGCAGCCCTAAATTATCTAAATTATACTTTATGTGATTTAATGTCTCTCCTAAGATATGGTATGTTTTTATGTCATCTGTTATACTCTCTACAAAACATTTTAGTAGTGGATTACTGCTGTCCATATGAGATACAATTTACAAGCTCAATATAATTAACTCCAGATAAATCCTGAACCTAAATGTTAAATATTAACAGTTCAGAACTTCTGGAACATACTAGAGAGATGAGCTCTCTCTGAATTGGGCACATATGTCTTCCATGCTGACAATCAGCACAAGAGTTATTAGCAATTCAATGGAATGTCAAAATCAGACATATTCTATTCACAGTCTGGATCAAGATGCTCTGCCATTACACTATGAACAGGCAAATTCCACAGTGTGGTGTGATCAAAGTCTGTTCCCCTCCCCAATGGAATTGCAAGGAAGAAAAAGGAAAAGCAGATATAGGATGCACATCACTAGGCAAGAAGCAAGCTCAACCAGTTTCTGGCAGCTGGTTCCCACCCAGTTGGGGAAGGAACAGCTCCCCAGGGCTCAGCATCAGCTGCTGCAATTCTCAATCTAGGAACATTGGAATCACACACACCTTTCCAAGCCACTCCTTCCCTTCTGGGAAAGTGGGTCCTATATTACCATGGGAGGTTGTGGGCTTTCAAGCACTCAACCCACAGCAGAGCCCAAAGAAAAGTGCACACAAAACAACATTAGAATTCCTCACAAGGGGAACTAAATCAGAAATCTGGCTCCTAGAAGAATCCGCCCTTCAGTTAAACAGATCTTCCTGAGTCTCTGATTGGCTAAGTAGACATGAGTGACAGGATATGGTGAGGTGAAAGTACAAGATAGCATGTTTCAAAGTCCTGTCTTTCATGTGAAAAAGAGATTTATCCAAGATTGATTGCAGAACTGTGCCACATCCAAGAGCAAGTCCCTTGCTAATGTGAACCAATGGATTTGGTTATTAAAGGAAGTATAAAAATGTTGAAGGAGGATAATCAGAAAAATAATCCACAAGAGGAATACAGTGTAACTCAAGAACTTAGTGAACAAAATCAACAGGGCATTTAGGACTGACAACCACAATCCCAATCTTGGAAATTCATGAAATTACTAAAGCTACCACCTTCTGGATAATTTCCAGTTGCATGGTAAATCCAGCAACTGATTGCCTACCATTTCCTGCTATAGTGTACACAAGAAAGTATTCATCCTATTTGGATTTGAATGCAGGAGACATGCTCCACAAGAATACCGAACCAAAAATAGGCTGGATCTAAGAAAAAAGACCCCTCGACATATAATAATCAAAACACCTAGCATACAGAATAAAGAAAAAATATTAAGAGCAGCGAAGGAAAAAGGACAGGTAACATATAAAGGCAGACCTATCAAAATTACACCTGACTTCTCCATGGAAACCCTCAAGGCCAGAAGGTCCTGGATAGATGATCTAAAAGTATTAAGAGAACACGGATGCCAGCCTAGGCTACTATATCCAGCAAAACTCTCAGTCAATATAGATGGAGAGAACAAGATATTCAATGACAAAACCAGATTTTCCCAATATGTATCTACAAATCCAGCCCTACAGAAAGTATTGGAAGGAAAATTCCAACCAAGGAAGGTAACGACGCCCACAAAAATATAGGCAACAGATAATCCAACTACAGCAGAAACCTAGGGTGAAACAGAACAAATATATTCACAATACCACTGCCAACAACAAACCGAAACCAAACAAGCATCAACAATCAGTGGACCTTACTCACCCTCAACATTAATGGTCTTAACTCCCCTATAAAAAGACACAGGCTAACAGAATGGATACGAAGACAGAATCCATCCTTCTGCTGAATACAAGAAACACATCTTATCTCCAAAGATAGACATTACCTCAGGGTAAAGGGTTGGGAAAAGATTTTCCAATCAAATGGAAATAAGAAGCAAGCAGGAATAGCTATCCTAATATCTTAAAGTTAGACTTCAAACCAAAACTAGTCAAAAGAGATGAAGACAGTCATTTCATATTCATCTCAGGAGAAATCCATCAACACAAAGTCTCAATTCTCAACATCTATGCCCCTAATACAAAGTCACCCACATTTGTAAAAGGAACACTACTAAAACTCAAAGCTCATATAAAACCTCACACACTTATAGTGGGAGACTTCAATACACCACTCTCAACACTAGACCGGACCACAAATCAGAAACTCAACAAAGAAACAAAAGAATTAACAGAAGTCATGTCTCAACTGGGGCTAACAGACATCTATAGAGCATTCCATCCAAAGACAAAAGAATACACCTTCTTGTCTGCTCCACATGGAACCTTCTCTAAAATCGACCACATACTAGGAGACATAACAAACCTCAACAGATACAAGAGAATAGGAATAGTCCCCTTTATCTTATCGGACCACCATGCTTTAAAATTGGAATTCAACAACAACACAAATAGCAGAAAACCTGCAAACTAATGGAAACTTAACAATGTGCAATTGCACCACTCCTGGGTCAAAGAAGAAATAAAGAAAGAAATTAAAGACTTTCAAATATTCAACGAGAATGAGGATACAACATACCTGAACTTATGGGACACCTTGAAAGCAGTGCTACGAGGGAAGTTCATTGCACTAAGTGCCCATATGAAGAAAACAGAGGATAGTCACATAAATGAATTAACAGCCCAACTGAAAACCTTAGAACAGAGAGAAGCGAATTCACCCCGCAGGAGCAGACGCCAGGAAATAATCAACTTGAGGGCTGAAATCAACAAAATAGAAACCAGGAAAACAATGCAAAAAATCAATGCAACAAAGAGTTGGTTTTTTGAGAATATCAACAAGATAGATAAACCTTTATCCAAATTAACGAAAAAGCAGAGACAGAACATGCAAATTAACAAAATCAGAAACGAAATGGGGAACATAACAACAGACACAGAGGAAATCCAGACAATTTTCAGGTCATACTTCGAAAATCTGTATTCCACAAAAATTGAAAATTCAAAGGAAATGGACAAGTTTCTGGATAACTATCACTTACCAAAAATTAAATCAAGAACAGACAAACAACTTAAATAGACCTATAACCCGAAATGAAATAGAAGCAGTCATCGAAAGCCTTCCAACGAAAAAAAGTACAGGGCCAGATGGATTCAGTGCAGAATTCTACCAGACATTCAAGGAAGAACTAATACCACTACTCCTCAAACTGTTCCACAAGATAGAAACAGAAGGTTTATTGCCAAACTCTTTTTATGAGGCCACAATAACTTTGGTACCCAAACCTCACAAAGACACAACTAAGAAAGAAAACTACAGACCAATAACCCTGATGAACATCGATGCAAAAATACTCAATAAAATAATGGCAAACCAAATTCAAAAATACATCAAAGAAATCATCCACCATGATCAAGTAGGCTTCATACCTGGATTGCAGGGATGGTTTAACATACTGAAAATCTATCAACGTGATCCACCATATAAACAAACTGAAAGAGAAAAACCATATGATAATCTCCCTAGATGCAGAAAAAGCCTTCGATAAAATTCAACACCCTTTCATGATAAAGGTATTAGAGAGGTCAGGGATAACAGGAACATACCTAAACATAATAAGAGCAATATACAGCAAACCAACTGCCATCATCAAACTGAATGGAGAAACTTAAGCCAATTCCTCTAAAATCAGGAACAAGACAAGGCTGTCCTCTCTCTCCATTTCTCTTCAATATCGTACTAGAAGTTCTAGCTAATGCTATAAGACAACAAAAGGAGATCAAGGACATCCAAATTGGAAAGGAAGAAGTGAAACTGTCTCTATTTGCAGATGGTATGATAGTTTACATAAGCGACCCATTAAACTCTACCAGGGAACTCCTACAGCTGATAAACACCTTCAGCAAACTAGCAGGATACAAGATAAACTCAAAAAAATCAGTAGCCCTATTTTTTTCAGACGACAAAGAGGCAGAGAATGAAATCAGAGAAACATCACCCTTTACAATAGCCACAAGCAACATAAAGTATCTTGGTGTAACGCTTACCAAACAAGTAAAAGATCTATATAATAAGAACTTTGTGACTCTAAAGAAAGAAATTAAAGAAGATACCAGAAAATGGAAAGACCTCCCATGCTCTTGGTTAGGTAGGATAAACATAGTAAAAATGGCAATCTTACCAAAAGCAATCTAAAGATTCAATGTAATCCCCATTAAAATCCCACCACAATTCTTCACCGACCTTGAAAGGATAATAATCAACTTTATATGGAAAAACAAAAGACCCAGGATAGCCAAAACAACCCTATACAATAAAAGAACTTCAGGAGGCATCACCATTCCTGACTTTAAGCTCTACTACAGAGCTATAGTTCTGAAAACAGCCTGGTATTGGCATAAAAATAGACAGGTAGACCAATGGAATCGCATTGAAAATCCTGATATTAATCCACGCACCTATGAACACCTGATTTTCGACAAAACAGCTAAAGTTATACAATGGGGCAAAGACAGCATCTTCAACAAATGGTGCTGGCACAATTGGATGAGGGTGTGTAGAAGACTGCAGATAGACCCATGTCTGTCGCCATGCACAAAACTCAAGTCCAAATGGATCAAAGACCTCAACATCAATCCAGCCACATTGAACCTCTTAGAAGAGAAAGTAGGAGGTACCCTTGAACAAATTGTTATAGGAGACCGCTTCTTGAACATAACTCCAGGGGCACAGACACTGAAAGAAACAATTAATAAATGGGACCTCTTCAAACTTAGAAGCTTCTGTAAGGCAAAGGACACAGTTGACAAGACCAAACGGCAGCCCACTGACTGGGAAAAGATTTTCACTAATTCTATATCCGACAAAGGGCTAATCTCCAAAATATACAAAGAACTCAAGAAACTAGTCAACAAAACACCAAATAACCCTATTAAAAATGGGTTACATAACTGAAGAAACTATTCTCAATAGAGGAAATCAAAAAGGCTGAAAGACACTTAAGGAAATGCTCCACATCCTTAGCTGTCAGGGAAATGCAAATCAAAACAACTTTGAGATACCATCTTACCCCTGCCAGAATGGCTAAAATTAGAAACACCAGTGATGACTTATGTTGGAGAGGATGTGGAGAAAGTGGAACACTCCTCCACTGCTGGTGGGAGTGCAAACTCATACAGGCATTTTGGAGATCAGTATTGCAGTTCCTCAGGAAAATGGGAATTAGTTTACCACAGGACCCGGCAATCCCCCTCTTAGTCATATACCCAAAGGATTCACATCAATGCACAAAGCCATCTGTTCAACTATGTTCATAGCAGCACTATTTGTAATAGCAAGAACCTGGAAGCAACCTAGACGCCCCTCAATTGAAGAATGGTTAATGAAGATGTGGCACATCTACACAATGGAATACTACTCTGCAGAAAAAAATAATGTTATCTTGAAATTCGCAGGCAAGTGGATGGCACTTGAAGAAACCATTCTGAATGAGGTAACCCAGTCACAAAAAGAGATACACAGTATGTACTCACTCATATATGGATTTTAGAACTAGATCAAATGATCACCAGCCTATAATTCACATCAACAGAGGAACTAGGATACAAGTTGTATTCTAAGAGATTCATATGAAGTCCCTCACAGAACTGGGAAGGGAAAAGTCCCCCAGACCTCAGGTAAAGTGGGGAAGGAGAGCTAATGGAGAGAGGAGTAGGATAAAATGAGAGGGAGGTGAGGAAGGCATGTGCGACTAGGAGGATTGAGCCTGGTTAGGAATGGAAAATTGGAAAGAGAGAGAAAGAGACAGAGACAGAGAGAGAGAACATAAAAGAGGGAGCCAATATTGGTTTGAAGATAAAGTTGAACACAAAGAAAGGTCGAGGGAACTACAAGACTGCTCCCAACTAACAATCTCAGCTTCCATGGAAAGGCTATCATAAATGCCCTTCCCGGAGAGTGAGATCAACAACTAACTTCTCCATGGAGTCCTCAACTAATGCCTGTTGAAAACAGGAGCAAACACCCATACATAAACCCTGAGTCGAACTAGAACCCAGATGCAGATGGAGAGGACAAGACCATGCGGTAGAAGTACATAGAGACAGCTTACCTGAACAAGGAGGAGCTAAGGGCCACTAGACTGATAGCTGGGAAGCCAACAGGGGACTGACTCGGACCCCCCTGAATATGGGTCTCAGCCAGAAGGTCTGAGCAGTCTAAGAGACCTCAGACAGTGGAGCCAGGATATATCCCTGGTGCACAAAAGGACTTTGCAAACATATCCCCCCATGGAGGGATAACTGCCTTATTCTAGAGATAGGAGAGGAAGCCCTAGTCCCTACTTCATAGGACCTGTCAGATCTACATGACCCCAACTGGATGGCATTCCCCTACATATGGTATTGTGGTGGTGGGTTGGTAGGGGAGGGTGTTTAGAGTGCATGGGAGAGGGCAGAGAGGGCAAAAGGGAGGGAAGGAGGGAGGGGAGGGCTAGAAGGGAGGGAGAGAGGGAGGGAGAGGGAACTGGGATCTACATGTAAAATAATAAATTAAAAAAAAAAACGCTTTGACTCCAAAATTTAATTTGAAGAACAAGTTACTGGGGAAAAGTATTTCTATTTTTGTTCCACAGAAAATGAAAAGATGTGGATTCCTTACAGACTAATGTGGTTTGATCATGCCAGACCGCCTGAAACAGAGTACAAGCTGATCCTACATTCCAAACAGTTGGACAAAACAGCCCTACAGACTACAGCTAGGATATCTGAATCTTCTTTGAATCCCCCAAGACAGCACCCCTTACCAGCAGGAAGTAGTTTGGAAAGAACGATGCCAAAATTCCCAAATACTGTGTATAAATGTTTGTTTTCATTTAATTGGACTTTGTTATATAAAATTAAATAAAAATAAAGAAAAAGATTGCTTCCAGCAATTCTCCCAACCAGAAAAAAAAAAAAAAAAAAAAAAAAAAAAAAAGAAAAGAAAACTCAGAGGTGGTACAGCCAATTAATTTAAAGTTTAAATTTGCAAATTAAGACTAAGTAAGTTCATTGACCTGGAAAACATAAAGCTAGGAACCAAAGACATCTGCATCAACAAAAGAGTGCTGTCTCAGAAACATTTTCTGTAATTGTAGAGATATAACTTTTATAGCCTTAATATGTCATCCCAGGAAGAATTCACTCCACATATTTAAATGATTAATGAACCCAAGTATCTTTAAGAACGAGCTAATCTCAAAGAGGTGATGTTGTGGAAATTTATTTAAGTTATATTAATTTTCTTATGCCATGGAACATATATTAAATAATGATTGGAAAGATGATTTACATTCTTTACTGTGGAGTTAGTTTAGCTCTGTGAAGCTGTGGTAATTCACATGTGTAGAGCACCTGATTGTCTAATAAAGTGCTGACTGACCAATAGCAAGGCAGAGGAAAGGATAGGCAGGGCTGGAAGGCAGAGGGAATAAATATGAGAAGTTCAGCAGGGGACATGAAGGAGTAAGAAAAGCAAGGCACATCCACATATTCTAAAACAGAGCAAGAGTGAAAGTAAAATACACAGAAGTAAAGAATGGAAAAATCACAGAGGCTAAAGGTAGATGGGGAAATTTAAAGATAAGAAAAACTAGCTAGAAACAAGCCACGTTAAGAAAGGGCAGGTATTCACAAATAAGAATATGCCTCTGTGTGTGATTTATTTGGCAGCAGGGTGGGGAAGATGCCCAAAAGACCAAGTTGAAAATATCTACAAGAAGAAGACAATCTAGAACAGATTTTCCACCCCATGCATGATACTATCCTTAAGTCTCTTTTAGGAACAGGCCCAAGCACATACTTCAAGCAATTTAAATAGGGACAGCAGAATGCAAGTGCAGCCACTAAGACAGATGAAGACTTACACAGAAAAATCTATCTCTTGGACCATAAATTATAACATACAGTATAAAATTTCTCAATATTTTTTAAAGATGTATCAGAGTCTATGAATCTCACACATACAAAGGACAGAAGACACAAATACAGAAAACATCAAGGACAATTCACACATCTGCACCTTGGACTCTGTTCTTAGACAACCAGTCCTTGTGAGCTATTTCAACCTCAGAATATGGCTAAGTTTAACCTCTGAACATGATGCCTCACAGGAAGGCCACGTTTGCTTCCATGCAGGACCAGGAGTTAATCTTAACTAGGTCTACCTGATGTCTATGACAGGGCTGTGACACGATTGTAGAGAATTCCATTTTTAATTTTTTTTTTATTTAATGTATATGGCTGTTTTCCTCCAGCCACCTGGGCACAGTACCTGCAAAGGCTGGGATAGGGCAGCATCTCCCTTGAAACTCAAGTTACAGAAGATGGCTATATGTTATGGTTTCTGGAAATGGTACTTGTGTCCTTTGGAATAACAACGAGTGCTCTTGAGTACTAAGCTATATTTCTAGTCATCTTCATTATTTAAAATGTATTCTCATAACTTTTATTTAAAATGTATTATAACAATTTACAGCTTCCTGACTTTTCTCCAACCCTTCCCATATGCTTCCCTTTAAATTCCTTTCTTGTTAAGCACTTCTGAATATGGATGCCCAAACATACAAATAAAACCAATACAGTCCACTTCTCTTGGTTATGTATATATCATTTTAGGACTGAACATGTGGTTTTGCATATGCAATTAGGGAGCTCAGTTTTGCCTGTGGATTATTCTTCCAAATTCAGGGAAATTCCTCTCTCTGAGCACTATGCATCTGAACACAAAAATGATCTGGGCTACCTTAGTCAGGAAACAATAACAAGAATAAGTAGATGGGTGGTAAATATCCTAGCTAACAATTGCTGGTGACAATGCCCTGAATTTCTAGAGGTTTGGGGATGATTATGGACACTGTTCTGAACCAAGAATATCCCCTATTTGTTCTTTGGTCTTCCCACCATACCCCATGGACCATTTTCATCTTGGATGACAATGAAATCCTGAAACACACACCTACACTTTCTAAGTACAATTATCACAGGCCACTGCCACCATGCGTGGTTAAGGTGGATTCAGCTTTCCACAGTGATACATCCATTTAACTCTGTCAGCCTGGGTTTCACCATGTGCAGAATAAGGCAGTATTTTTCCCTGGATCTTTGATGAGTTAAAACAGACTAAATGGTGAGGAAGATAATATTTCTCATATTTGAAAATCAGTTGACTTTGATGCAAAAAGATATATTTGATGAGAAATTTCTTCTGTTGCTGGGCTGACCACCAGGCACTGTGTCCTGGATACCCTAACTGGCAAGGGTCAGTCTCTCATCCTCAGTAAGCCAATTAATTGAATCAACTTATCTAGTGACAGGCATTCTGTTGTCATGATTGACAGATCTCTCTGATATCCCTAGGAAATCTTCATCTATATTGGTGTGTGCTGGGCCAGGTAGGGAGTCATAGTAACATTATTCTTAAAAAGAAGAGAAAAAATAATACAAAAAGGAAAATGACAAAATAATAAAATCTTAAATCATATTTATTTTGTTTGACTAATTTGGAAAAATAAAGAAAATATATGTTTAATAATGCACCTAAGAGGTCCAAACAGACTTTGAAAGAAGGCAAATATATGCAAAACTAAATAATACAAATAAGCCAGATAGTGAATATTCCCATATTTAAAACCCTCCCACATTCTCGGTTCCTGAGTCTTGAGTTTTTTTTCACAATGAGGATGCTGAGGAAATTAGAATTTCATGATTCCTGTGTTTCACAAGTTGCAGACCAAAATAGATCCCATCCAGTCTACAGACAAATGCCATTGTCTGAAAACCTGCAGTTACATTACAGACACACATATATAACAGATATTTTTGCTTTGATTTCAGTAACTTTCTTTTTCTTTTTTTTTATTTTTTGAAGGTATTACTTCCTTTATTTATAGACTTTAGTGAAGAAAGTAAAACAAACTTGGGCTCTGAGGACAGATGACATTTACATTATGATTTCTGTTTAGGCATGTGATGGCTCCACCTGCTGGCTAACTAACAGTCTATGGTAATTCAGGATAAGCAAAGTACATATTCTGTTCTCTATAAATGCAGGGTGTGAGGCACTAGAAAAGACATGTATAGAGTGCAAGAGACTTCTTTATTTAATTTGAAATGCCTTTTTAATATGGTTTGAGCCAAGTCAACTCACTGAACAATGCTATATTAATTTGAAATTCCTTTAACGTTTGAATTAAAAAATTCATTACACTATGGATAATACAATCCATTAACCCCAAAAATTCCTCTTAAAATTGAATAAATCTTTCTGTACTAGATAACTTAAGAAAAATTGTTATATATATTTGTAATAATGATCATTTCTAACTTGAGTTAACAAATTGATTTACAATGAATGTTATTGTCAATCATACTTTGTTTGGAATGATCTAAACTTTTTCCTGAAGTTCATCTTTCTTCAATGAATAAAAATCAAACTCATTAAATGTTTTGTTTTTATTCTGTGTCTGTTGATGAACAAACTATGGCTATATACTGTAGTCAATGGTGATTCATAGTGTAAATGTCCTTGTTTCTATTTTTCCTAACTTATTACCTCCCCTCAATAAAACTTTAAACAATTTTAATTCTTTAAAAGTAACAAATTATACTGGCCATACTGGAAGAGCACGTGTTGTCTATAGACACTGTGACTTCATGTTGTATTATTTGGAGAGAAGCAAAGTCTGCCTTAGAACAATGGGAGTTGTTCATTTCTTTCACCAGCTGGATTTTAGTGAACTGAGGAACTGAAAATTCTAGAACTCTGGATCAACTCTAAGTAACTGACTCCAACACTTTTTAGCTTACTGGGTAACTGGCTGAAGCCTTTTTCCTGAGACAGAAAAAAACACAGGCATAGATGTGTCAAAATACATACACCTGCAAGCTGAAATTTTATAGTAGGCAAAGTTTATACAAACTCAGCTTTCTGAGCATTTGTATCACCCTCTTCAAGTAATGACTTATCAAGTGTTCTCTTTTGTGTCTCTCACCCTACTTGTACAAGTACCACTGTTAAACATTAATTGCTTGGAGTGGTTACTTTTAATCTTAATATGTGATGATCCATGTTCCTTTTCTGATTTTAAAAGCCAAGGCAGCCCCTTCCCTCCATTCTGCTGGCCTAATTGTATTCTGTGTCATCCTCTCTGTGTATCCATGTGTAGTGGACATCTCTCTCTCTCTCTCTCTCTCTCTCTCTCTCTCTCTCTCTCTCTCTCTCTGTGTGTGTGTGTGTGTGTGTGTGTGTGTGTGTGTTTAGGCCAGAACTATCATCTTGTTTTCCTAAAACATGCTACCCTGTGACTGGGGTGTGTGTAGGGAAGGGGGTACATGTGGAAGTGAGGGAGAGCTATGAAGAGTCAGTCTCTCCTCGCATCTTTACAGGAGCTCTGGAAATCTAACTCAAGCTGTCAGGAATCTAAGTCAAGCGTTTTTACTCATGGAGATGTCTTGTCTGCCCCTTAATTATTTTTCATCTATCTATCTATCTATCTATCTATCATCTCCTATCATTTATCTGTCTATAATCATCAATTATCTATCTATGTACCTATGCATGTATGTATGTATGTATCTATTTATCTATCAATCAATCATCTAATGTCTATCATCTAACTCACTAGACACATAGCCTCAAAAAAACAACCAGCCTAGAAGCACTGGCTGGCTGGCCAACAGGCCCCAAACATCTCTACCTACCAAGTGTAGGATTACACATGTGCAATACTGTCCCTGCATTTCAGTGTGACTGCATAAAAGGGATTGTACTTAGATCCACATGCTTCTACAACAAGACATTTACTGACTGATCTGTCTGCCTAGGTTCATATTCCAGTTTTAATTTTTAGCTTTAAGTACTTTTGCTGTAACTGTTAGTATTTGGGCATCTTTACTGATTTGTCCTTCGGGTTTGACTGGCCATGTGCACAGCTACAGCCACTAAGAGCACCACATGTGCACATTCCCTATGTTCCCTTTTGAAAGGGTCCTGCCCACCCATCTCTTTCTCACTCTGTTTCTCTCTCTCTTCTGTTTCTCTGCCTGTCCCTCTGTCCACCCTCCTTCATCCACCTTCTGTACTTACTGCGCCTGTCCGAGAGGCCAGTCTCCTCCCCGTCCCTTCTGCCATTTCCCACCCTTTCCCTAATTAAAAACAAAACAAACAAACAAACAAAAAAACTCCGCATGAGCTTTTTCTTTTTTAATTTTTATTTTACATGTCAACCCAAGTTTTCTTTCCCTTACTTCCTCCCTCCCCCCCGCCCTCTCTCCTCCCTCCATCTTTACCTCTCTCCCCCTTACATGCACCCAAATCAACCTCCCCCCCCCACCCCTCAGTCCACATGTAGTGTGATATTGTGGTTAATAAGGATCAGTATAAACAAATAGGCCGAATAGATGTTTATTCAGGGAGAAATAACTTACAATCTAGACAGATGAACACCAGGAAATTAACCTGATCCTCTCCTGTCCGGAGCCAGGGCCAGAAAGAGAGCATCTCCTGGCCCCCTCCGACCTCCTTCCAAGGTCTCTTCCGCCCATGGCTCCACCCCCCAATGGGCGTGGTCAGTGCCACAGAAGGACTATCTCACTACAGGGTGATGCCATGTATGAGGGGTCATCTAAATCTGTCAAGTCATTTGAAGTGGGGAAAATGTCTTCTCTCCTGTTTCTAAGTTAAAGGAGATTCCTCCATGGGGCATATGCCCACAAGGTCATTTTGTGACCAGGAAGCCCATACTGGTTCCACTGCCTGAAATTCTTTAGACTGCTGAGGCCTCTAGCTGGGACCCATATTCAGGGGTTTAGAGGATTGTATTATAAGTTGGGGGGGGGCTGTTAGTTCCTCCTTGTCAGGTCAGCTGTCTCTATTGTTTCTGCAAACTGGTCTTGTCCTGTCTCTTTGCATCTGGATTGTTTTTCAGCCCAGTGTTTAGTTCTGGGGTGTTTGCTTATGTTTCCATAAGTTACTAGATGAGGGCGCTATGATGGTGGATAAGTGTCATCAATTTCTTATCAGGTAATGGCATTTATGGTAGCCTTTCCACTGTTGATGAAATTGTTAGTTGGGGTTAGTCTGTAGTTCTCTGGACAATTCTTTAGTTCAGTTTTCTCTTCAAATCTTATAATGGTTCCCTATTTTATGTTCTCTCTCTCTCTCTCTTTCTGTCTTCTATTCCTCTACTGATTCAATCATTATATTCCTTTACCCTGACATTATAAAGAATCTCTTTTGTGATCCCTATTTAAAGAAAGTAATTCAAGATGAAGGGGCCTATGGAAAAATCATGGGGACATGAAGAACATGGAATTTCAAATAATAATTACTTATGTGCATATTAACAGTTATATGAATCCTTATTGTGAAATAATGGTGTGTAGTACATTGGTGCCATTGCTACTTAAAAAATATCCAGCATTTCAAAATGGCAGACAAACCAAAGAGATGAAGCATATGCAGAGGAAGGAGAACTCTATAAACTTCAAGTTTGACTTGTGAGTGAGCGCTAGGGAAGGCCAAGACACAGAGAGGAACCTGTTGTGGAAAAGGTGATGAGATCCACCTTGAGCTGCTTGGTGGCAGTACAGACGTTTAAGCCCAAACTCCATGAGGCTGAGGCTGTCTGGATTTTCATAATTTGAGGACAGCCAGGTCTACTGAATGAGTTCTGGGCTACAGATAAACCCTTTTTTTAAAATAGCAATGTAAATTTACACAAATCAAGAAAGAATGAGATACACCTTTAATAGTGCATCACATCATCTGGTGTTAGCCTGCATATGTAAAGGAGGAAGCTCTCTCTAGGCTATTTCCAATTCTGGCTAACAGCTCCATTCCCTATCCTAGCATATAGCTAGATCTTTGCAAAATTTAGTATATATTGAAGACAAGTTGAGACAATTACTGTACTCTTAAGATTTTACATGGTAGGCAGGCATTCTTGGACTACTTGAGAAACAACTTTGAGATATTTCCTGAGAACATCTGCTTTCTACATACATGGAGAGATTAATCCTAGCAGTCCTGTATATGTAGAGAAGCTTGAACCTTGAATAATGCAGATTGTTTAAAACTGCTTCACTGAGTAAAATGTGCTGGTAACAGTAGTGTTCATAACAAAAATCTTCCTAGCTCCATTCCTCTCTAAATTTTCAACTTTCCATGAAGAATGCTCTTTTATAATTTTGCATTTGTCAGCAGTTTTTTTGAGGTCAATGAATAAAACCCTACAGTTATAGAGTAATCACTAAGTTTTCTTATGAGAGAAAGAAAAATTTATCTTTTTGAAGTGGTTCCTGCTTTTATTTCCTGATAGTGGGAAATTCTGTACAACCAGGCCAATAACACCTCACGCTGCACACTGCTCAGTGGGTAGGCCCCATGGGTATCAAACTCGATGACTAGGTCAGAGTGGTTTTGGCTTGACAGATAGAGCACAAACACACTGGAGGAGTTTTGCACCTGCTGCAATTTTTCATTTAGAGTATTAGGTATTTACACAGAATTACACTTGCATACAAAAACAATATACAAATGACACATTTTGGTCAAAATTTACAGACATATTATAAAACGCCAGTAATTCTTTTGAAGCATGAGATCAAAAAACACTTATTTTGACCTGCCTGTGGTCAGTGCACCAGAGTTGGTTTACTGAGTTTAGAAAAAATCATTGTTTCTGATCAGTGAACTGTTAACAGCATTGAAAGAACATTTGTATTGCATTATTAATTTTAGAGGATAGTCCTAATATTTTTATTTTAATATTTTATTTTATTTAATTTTATATAACAAAGTCCAATTAAATGAAACAAAATTTATACACAATATTTGGGAATTTGGGCGTCATTCTTTCCAAACTACTCCTAGCGGTAGGGGCAATGTCAAGGGGATTAGAAGAAGATTCAGAAATCCTGGTGTAGTCTGTAAGGAGTTTGTCCAGCCGCTGTGAATGTAGGATCAACTTGTACTCTGATTCAGGCAAATGGTGTGATTAAATGATATTAGTCTGGAAGAAATCCACATCTTTCATTTTCTGTGGAAAGAAAAAGAAATACTTTTCCCAAGTAATTGGTCCTTCAAATTAAATTTGAGTCAAAGCATTTTTTTTAATTTAATTTATTATTTTACATGTCCATCCCAGTTCCCTCTCCCTTCCTCCTTCCATCCCCCCCCCTCCATCCTCCTCCCCTTTTACCCTCTCTGCCCCTCTCACATACACTCTAACCACCCTCCCCTCATCCCTCCACTCCAATTCCATATGTAGGTGGGAATCCCAACAGTTGGGGTCATGGAGATATGGCAGGTCATGTAGAAGTAGGCACTAGGGCTTCTCTCCTGTCTCGACATAAGGCAGTTATCCCTCCAAGGGGGATATGTTCGGCAAGTCCTTGTGTGCACCACAGATACATCCCTGGCTCCACTGTCTGAGGTTCTTTAGCTGCTCAGTCCTTCTGGCTGAGACCTGATATGCAGGGGGCCTGAGTCAGTCCATCTGGCATCCCAGCTATCAGTCTAGTGTCCTTTGTCTCCTCCTTTTCAGGTAAGCTGTCTGTATGTGCTTCTGCCGCATGGTCTAGTTCTCTCCATCTGCATCTGGGGTTCTAGCTTGACTCAGTGTTTATGTATAGGTGTTTGATCCAGTCCAACAGGCACTACTGAGGGCTCCAGGGAGAAGTTATTTGTATGATCTCACTCTCCAGGAAGGGCACTATAATAGCCTTCAAAGGAGCTCCAAAGAGGAAAGAGAGAGACAGAGAGAGAGACAGAGAGAGAGAATATAAAAGAAGGAGCCAATATTGGTTTGAAGATAAAATTGAACACAAAGAATGGTCTAGAGAACTACAAGACTGCTCCCAACTAACAATCTGAGCTTCCGTGGGAGGGAGCTGGACTAAAGTGTGACAGATGATCTAACTATCCGATTATTTCATTAATTCAAATCTGTCTTTTTTATACCTAGGAAGAGTGGAGTCTGGATCCAACTTGTTGGTGTTAAATTGACTCTTGTGATTTCCTTCTTCTTCTTCTTTCCTTCCTTCTCTTCCTTTTCTTCTTTCTTTCTTTCTCTCATTTTTTTCTTTAATTCAATGTGGATAAGGAATTTGTAATCTCTCTAGGGCTGAATTATGAGAGAAATTATCTTTTATATCATTTATATTTTTTGTTCATCTCTATGATTTAAGATCTCAACGAACCTTCAGTATGGAGCAATCATTTAGGCTTCACAGATAAAACACCACTAACTTATTTAATGTTTATTCATTTAATTATGACATCTATTATTATGTATTCAGTGATCCCTGGAGTTTGGGCCTCTTTTACACTTCCCTAGCTAAGTTAAACTAGGAAATTGAATGATAATTCATCATTTAATTAACGAATTGAAAATACAGGTGATGTTATGGACCATAAGTCCTTTGAGAGTTCAGATTTTGGGAGTTGATGTAACATCATCTCATTACTTCATCAGAAGCTTATACAAATAGATCTTTACATCAGCAATAGCTTTAGGACTTTGCCGCTACTTGCTTAGTGTTGAATATAAAATGTAAAATAAGTAATTATCAATTTAATTTTTTAAACACATCATTATTCCAGGAAGAGATCAGTCTGACTTACTCTATATGGGATTTATAATGCCCAATCATGTCATTATTCAATCATTTTTCATTGTACATTAATTATTTAAATCGATGAAGAAGTTGTTAATTCTAGACTGGGGTCTGGGGGCCATTCTTCCAAGGAGTTAATCGTAGCATTATTTAATTACGCTAAGTACTTTTCTGACAATCACTGAGTTTGTTTCCATTTTATGAAATGTTAAGCTAAGCAGGACTATCAATTGCTTAACGTATTTGTTTGCATAAGGATGATGGTGTCAGTCCGTCATTTGCTGCTGTGGGACTGGAAGCAGTAGATCGGTTACTGAAGCAGTGCCCAGAGAATGGTAGAACTCTGCCTGATACAGTGAATACTGATTATGCAATAGTAGATTTTTAAAAATCGAATGATTAAATAATTTTGGAAAAAAAAAATGTAAAATTGTTTCCCATCATCAGTTTCTGAGAGGTTGCAACAGAACTGACCCATGAAGGACAAAATGACCACCGATTTTAAAAATACAATCAGAATAATCTCCTGATCAGGAATCTCATCTAATAACTCTGTTGGGCTTACATGACATGGCATCACAATAAATAACCTAAATAACCATAGTAGAAAGCATGTAAAGGGACTTAATAGAGAACTGTCAATTGAGGAATCAAAATGACTGAAAGAAACAGAAGACACTGCTTAAAAATCCTTAGTTATCAGCCCAATGGAAATCTAAACAACGCTGAAAAACCATATCATCAAGCTCATCTAAAAGTTTCAGAGAAATGAAGAGGAGCTTACTTTATTTACAATAAAAGACATATAGGTTTATTGTAGAGGCGAATAGATGTATTGTTTCCATTCTAGAAATTAGAAAAATTCGAAGCATAGAAAACAGGTTTAAAATACTCATCATAGTACTTGAATGTCATAAGATGCTTTTTATTATAGTGCTTATGTCACAATAGGTATGTTTGTAGCTTGAGAGACCGGTAAACATGTGTAAGTCAAAAAAAGTAAGAGCCCTGCTTTGTTTTTGGCAGAAAATGGCTGTGTCACGTTAATGCTTTCTGGTGGCCATCCAGTCAGACCTTGCAGCCACTTTTTCTAAGGTTTTTTTTTCCTCCTGTGTTTGGTTGAGAACTTATTTTGATTGAGGATTTACTTCTGTCACCCCCATGTTGACAGATGTCACGTTATTGCATTAAGGAAAACCTAGGAGAAAGCAAACAAGCAAGCAGGTCACAGATGTCCACTCAGATTTCAAAGAAAATGTGGGGGAGCAGACTTAGGTGGAGAATGGGGAAAAGATATATTCATGGGGGAGGGAGGGGGTTTCTTGGCATTTGGGCCTCGAGTGAGATGCTAGATGTGGGTGTTTCGGTCCAGGTAAGGGTAGCTCCTGAGACTCGTGTGAGATTCTGGTCCCACTGCTGTCGTCCAGGAAATCCTGGGACTTGTGCTAACACTCTGATTCTCTGATTATGGGAAGGGACTGTAACAACAAAGAGAATAATTCCCTGCTCTGAGAATCCGTTGCCACAGTGTCTCTAGGGAAAAGGTTTGCTTGGTCTGTACATCCCCAAAGGCAAGCTGAGACTATGCAAATTAAAGAAGTTGAGCCAGTGACAAGCAACTTTGTGGTTTTATTTGACTTTCCAAAGCACAGGTCCATCATTATGTCCCAGGCAGACATGATGGGGCGAGGCAACAGTCACAGTGTGCTAGCTTTAATTGCTGGGAGGGTGTGTGGGGTGAGGAATTGGGAGCCACGGGCTGTACTTTTTTTTAACCTTACAGCTATTTTCTTTGATTCATCGGAGTTTCTTATTTTAAGCCAGAATCCCACAGTGTAGAAAGTCTAGCCTCAAACTCACTATCCTCCTGTCTCAGCCTTCTAGAATGACAGGCTTGTACTATCATACACAGCTTTGCCGGAATTTCTAAGAACACAAAAATAGATTTAATAGGATTCTGAGCTGAGCTGAGATTTCCCCTGGAAAAGTCATTTTCTTTGGCTCCCACGTTACTCAGCTTTAAAATGAGGAACTGGGCTTGGAAGTCTTGCCACTTCTGAGTTTGACCATTCCAAGGGCTTGGGTTTTTTGTTTG